>NW_026024744.1:0-348 GCF_019186545.1 Solanum stenotomum
CTCCATATAGATTTCGAAAAAATACGAGTTTTCAAAAAAAAGATTTCGTCAAACGGACGTTTGAGCCGAAAGTTACGGCCATTTGAAATTCAGCATCTTAAAGGTGGAAGGTGGCTTTGAATTTATGAAACTTCAAACGGCCATAACTAGGTCCTCGGCTGTCCGTTTCAGGTGATTTTTTTTTTGACTCCGCGTATTTTTTCGAGACCTACGCAACCAAACTGCCTAAAGGCGGTTTGCGCGTGCCGATTTTCCTAGAAACGCCTTTTACTGATTCTTATACGCGCCGAAATATGATGAAAAAAAATAAAAGGAAATTTAGACAGAGGCGATGGGTTCTTCATATAT
>NW_026024745.1:0-858 GCF_019186545.1 Solanum stenotomum
TTTTGGCCAACTTTGAGCAGTCATACCTTCCAGCTCAGGATGATTTAGGAGTAGTTCCAGTTATGGTTGTGAAACTTGTGGAATGACCTTTCCAACGCCACCATGTTTGCTCGATTCCGAGTTCGTATGAGCGAGTTATGGCCATTGAAAGTTGGACAGTTGGCAGGGAATCCGTCCGGAAAATTAAGGGCATTTTAGTCTTTTCCCTAGCCAAGTCTTTTGGGATTATATTGTTGTATAGGGCTGATCTTTGGATCATTTTTATTCCATTTTAAAGAGAGAAAGCTAGGGTTCTTGAGAGTGAAGAAGAGAAGAAGAAGAGAAGAAGGAGAAGAAGAAGAGGAGATCAACAAGTTTCCGTCGTGGAAATCGTCAGGGGTGATCCCTATCAAGGTATGTGAGTTCTTAGTTTGGGTTGATCCTTTCCCCCACACACCAAGCTCATTTTATGATTTGAGGAAAGATTGGAATTGTTAGTTGTTGTTGAAGTTGTTAGTTGTGTTGTTGAAGTTGTTATTGGTTGTGAGACATGATTGGGTTGTGTTTTGAGTTGTAATCCATGGTATGTTGAGGGATATGATGATCCTTAGTGTTTGGGGTTAGATCCTTTGAAGTAAGGATGGTTTAGAGTTGAGGAAAAGGGGGAGAAAAGTCAAGTTTCTGGGCAAGGGGGTTGGCGCGTCGCGCTTGCCAGCGCACCCCAAAAGGGGCTCTGAGGTTTTCCCCTTGGGGCGCCACGCCTCTCAGTACGCCAGCAGGCCTTCTCTGACGTTTTGGGTCTGGCGCTCCGCGCCTCTCAGAGCACCAAGAACGCCAAGTTTTCCTATTCCTTCCATGTTTTCTCATGCATGTTCCTAG
>NW_026024746.1:0-476 GCF_019186545.1 Solanum stenotomum
CTTTTAATACCAAACCAAATCAAGAGTAGTCGGTTTTTTTTTCAACCACCAAACCAACCAAACCAAATCACAAATCGGTTTTTCTTTTTGGTTTGATTTGGTTCGTTGGTTCGGTTTGACTTTACAATTTGACTTGTACACCCCTAACGATAAGCGTATGAATAACTTTGAATATATACTAAGACCTCGTTTATTTGCACTCAATGAAGGTTTTAATCTTATTAATCATACGGATCTCAGTCATTAAGTCCATTTGTGTTTTAGGTCTGAATCATAATTATTCTAACCTTTAACCATTATAACCACTTAATGTGTGTTGAATAGATCTGACTGATTAAGATATGTAACAATGTTTTAATATCATTAAGATGTATATTCAAGGATTTTTACAAAAATGATAGTTCATCAATTCTATTCGTTCACCACAATCTTAATAAGCATCCTATTGTGCTTATTATTACACAATAATTAATTAG
>NW_026024747.1:0-550 GCF_019186545.1 Solanum stenotomum
GCATAACTTACATATGCTCATTTTTACGTTTTAGACATTATAATTTCCATATTTTATCAAATAATTTTTACACTTCTTACAATCTATTTGAGCTATTCATGTTATTATCGGTTGAATTTCGTTCTTTTTTAGTACTATTAGTTTCACATTATAAACGTTATGTTATTAAGTATCTTTTTAAGTATAATTGAAGAAAAACAAATTTAAAATATAAAATTTTAAAAATAGTTCTCTATCTTCAATCTACGATGTTCCACATATGTATTGTGTGTAAATTACACAAAATGATCAACTTTGTTTTTCATTATTTTTAAAGTACTTTACTTTCCTTCATGTAATAGTATATTTAATTTGTTAGAAATTAGTTCAGTGTGAATACTAAGATGAATTCAAATATGAATTTTGATCTATTTAATTGAATTTGAACTAAAAATTCTTTTATATTCAAAAAATATGAAACGATTAATTTATACCTTTGATATAATATTTTATCACCGCGCGTAGCGCGGCCAAATTACCTAGTTAATTGATAATCTAGTAATGATAGTAA
>NW_026024748.1:0-802 GCF_019186545.1 Solanum stenotomum
TTTATGAATAAATGATTCTTTTAGATGAAGTATCAAAATATTTTGTGAAAAAGATTGCTTCCAATTGAAGTATTTGTATTATGAAAGATGATCCTGATTTTGATGCTTAAGATAAGCGTCTTTATGAATATGTTATGAAATCGTGATTTTGAAATGAGCTATTCTATGATATGAAGTTTATGATTAGAATTGATATTATGAAATTTTTACTTTTCCAAGTATTATGATATGATAATTATTATGCTTATTTCTCTTAAGATTTTACTTAGCACCGAGAGGACCTTGGAATTTATATATATATATATATACATATATGGGTCAAAAACATACCTAAGCTATTCTCTTTTTATTTTTTTATTTTATACCTAAACTATTGACATTGTGAGTTTCATATCTAAATTGTCACTTATTAGTTTGAGAAACACACATCTCTCTTTTATTACACTCTCATCAAGGTGTGTACTACATTCTCTCTTTTATTTAATACAAAACGAGAAAAATGTAATAATATCAATGTAAAAAAAATGAGAAAAATGTAAAAATAAATAAATAAATTATGAGTGAAGGGTTAGATGGGGTGGAGTATAATTTTTTTTAACAATAAAAATAATATCAATTTTTTTTTTTTTGGGATAAGGCACAAATACTCCTTTAGACTATCAGTACAAGAAATTTGATTATTAAGGACGAATTATTTTATCACTTAAAAATCATATTTCGTCACAAAAATAAATTTATGACAAAAAATATTTCGTCAATCTTTTGTCTCTAAATGCTCGTCTCTAATAGTATATAAAGACAA
>NW_026024749.1:0-406 GCF_019186545.1 Solanum stenotomum
TCGACGCGTAATAGAATCAGTAAAAGGCATTTTTTGGAAAATCGGCACGCGCAAACCGCCTTTTGGAAGTTTGGTTGCGTATATCTCAAAAAAATACGCGTATTCAAAAAAAAAATCGCCTCAAACGGACACCCGAGGCCCGAGTTATGGCCGTTTGAAGTTTCATAAATTCAAAGCCACCTTCCACCTTTAAGATGCTGAATTTCAACTGGCCGTAACTTTCGGCTCGAACGTCCGTTTGACGCAATCTTTTTTTTGAAACCTCGTATTTTTTTGAGATCTATATGAAGAACCCATCGCCTTTGTCTGAATATCCTTTTATTTTTTTCGTTTATTTCGATGCGCATAAGAATCAGTAAAAGACGTTTTTGGGAAAATAGGAACGCGCAAACCGCCTTTAGGCAGT
>NW_026024750.1:0-419 GCF_019186545.1 Solanum stenotomum
CTAGGCTTTCGCCCCTGAGCTGCCACCCGTCTATACCCATTGGGATCGGCCCATGCTAGGCTTTCGCCCCTGAGCTACCACCCATAGTTATACAAATTGCTTCACTTAGATTCTTTAATCTTTGAAATTGTTGTTTTGGTGGTCACGATTATTTTTGAGATTTGGAAATACGGAACAGTAGTAGGAGACATGAAAA
Organism: Solanum stenotomum; assembly: GCF_019186545.1. Lineage (NCBI taxonomy): Eukaryota > Viridiplantae > Streptophyta > Magnoliopsida > Solanales > Solanaceae > Solanum > Solanum stenotomum. The sequence goes on from NW_026024750.1 coordinate 197, forward strand.
TAATACTTTAGGACAGTAGCTACAATATAAGGAGCTACGCAACATTAATGCATTACTTGAGAGTTTGAATGACACAAATGACTTCAATTGACTATAGAGTACTGAACGTGTAACTAAGTAATTATGTACACTTAGGAGGGGGGAATATTGTTAGCTATTTGGATATCGTACGTTGCCACCATGTTTCCTTTACTGGGAAAAGAACTTAGGAAATTCACTTATT
>NW_026024751.1:0-734 GCF_019186545.1 Solanum stenotomum
TAAGACTTTTGACGACTTTGGGCTGTTTCAACCTCTCCCTAATCATCCTTACCTTCTCAAGAGCATCCATGACCAGATCCGGACCCAACAAGGCCACCTCTCCAACTTCAAACCACCCAACCGGTGACCTACACCGTCTACCATAAAGTGCCTCAAAAGGAGCCATACCGATACTAGAATGATAACTATTGTTGTATGCAAATTCAATCAAAGGAAGATGATCATCCCAACTACCTTTCAACTCCAATACACAAGCTCTAAGCATATCCTCCAACGTTTGAATTGTTCTTTCAGCTTGGCCATCCGTTTGAGGGTGGAAGGCCGTGCTAAGCTTTACCTTTGTACCAAGACCCCTTTGGAATGACCTCCAAAAGTGAGAAGTGAATTGGGCACCACGATCCGAGATGATAGACAAAGGAATCCCATGCAACCTTACCAATTCATGAATGTACAACTTGGTATCTCTTCAGCCCCGTAAGTAGTTTTAACCGGTAGGAAATGAGCCGAATTTGTCATCCGATCAACCACCACCCAAACCGAATCAAAGCCTCTTCTAGCCTTGGGTAAGCCCACTACAAAATCCATGTTGATTTCTTCCCACTTCCAAGTAGGTATCTCAATGTCTTGAGTTAGGCCACCCGGCCTTTGATGTTCGGCCTTGACTTGTTGACAACTATGGCAACCCGAAACAAATTTTGCAATGTCCTTCTTCTTACCGCCCCACCAATACACAT
>NW_026024752.1:0-643 GCF_019186545.1 Solanum stenotomum
CACGATTCAGGTTCTTGAGGACATGTTGAAGGCACTACTTGTATGGAGTTCGATGTGAGATCTATACCGATCACAGGAGTCTTCAGTACATCATGAGCCAGAGGGACCTTAATTCGAGGCAGCGTCGTTGGATTGAGATCCTGAAGGACTATGACCTATCTATTCTCTATCATCCGGGCAAGGCGAATGTGATAGCGGACCCCTTGAGCCGAAAGGCAGTGAGTATGGGTAGTCTATCCTTCTTATCTGTTGAGGAGCGACCCTTGGCTATGGACATTCAGTTCTTAGCCAATAGCATGATTCGGTTGGATATCTCAGATTCTAGACGTGTCTTGGCCCATATGGGAGTTCAGTCTTCCTTGCTTGATAGGGTCCGTGGTTGTCAGTTTGAGGATGAGGCCTTGATGGCCCTTAGAGATCGAGTGTTAGCGGGTGATGGTGGTCAGGCTACCTTAGATCCTGATGGAGTGTTGAGATTCGCCGGCCGTATCTGTGTTCCGAGAGTTGGGGATTTGATACAGTTGATACTTTCTGAGGGCCATGAGTCTAGATACTCTATCCATCCGGGCACAGCGAAGATGTATCGTGATCTGAGGCAGCATTACTGGTGTAGTTGGAGCGTATCACTATGGACTTTGTTGTA
>NW_026024753.1:0-6909 GCF_019186545.1 Solanum stenotomum
GGAAGCACTATTTTTATTACTCTTACAAAAATTATTTTTATGAAGTGCATTCTATAATGCTTCTAATTTATTTTATGTTCACTAAACTAATATTGATGTATTTTTTATTTGGTAGGATTGTGTTGGTGCGATTGATGGAACATATATAGAAGGGAAGGTTCCTAATGCGGTGCAACAAGCATATCGTAATCGCAAAAGAAAAACATCACAAAATGTCTTATGTGCTTGTGATTTTGATATGCGATTTATCTTTGTTGTTGTTGGTTTGGAAGGTACTGTACATGATAGTAAAGTACTTGAGAATGCACTTGTTGAACCAACGTTACAATTTCCATTTCCGCCACATGGTAACTTTAAATTACATCCTTAAAATAAATATTATTTATTTACACAAAGCTGTCTCATTTACGTCATATATGCTTTTAGTAATTCTTTATAAAATATTTTTTGGTAGATAAATATTATGTTGTTGATCCTGGTTTCCGAAATACAAGAGGATTTTTATCTCCATACAAAGGACTACGCAAGTTCAACGTGAGAAAATTGTCCGTACTATGTGGGAGGATTATATTAAAGACTAGTACACTACAATTTATGTTCAATTTTTTTTATTAAATTAAAGTTAGATGAAACAATTACTTAAGTGGAGAACAAATAACTTTGTAATAATTTATTATGCGATGTTATAATTTTTTGTTTATTTATTAAGATTGAATAAACAATTGGGGCTATTTTAATAATTTTACAACTTATGAGATTTTTATGTTTATGAGAAAATACACAACACAAAAATTTCATATCGCATGTCCAAACAAACTTTCAATTTTATCTCATGATTCCATATCATGATACCATATTGCATGGCCAAACGGGCCCTAAGTAACAATTTCCTAGAGAAATATACGACATTAGAGTAAGACGAGAAGCTTTTTGAATATCACATACCTTTGTTTCATATTTTAATGAAAAAGAAAGTTTAACATACTTTTTTTACTTTTTAAAATAGGTTAATTTTATTTTTCGCTATATTTTTTGTTTAAAAATATTCTAATGGTTACATTTTTTGCTCGAAAATGGCGCCCTCCAACTATCAAAACAACTCAAAAATAACGCTTTTACTAAATGGTTACTTTAAAAAAAAATTGATTAATTTTGCCTTAAGCTATTCTTAGTAGGACAGTTTGTCCTTATTCTTTTAAACTGATCTATTTTGAGGAGTTCAATGAATTATAATCTAATAATACTTGATGCATGTATAAATAGCAAAAATCACTTGCCATGAAGTACTTCTTCCGTTTACATTCACTTATACACTTTAGCATATTCATGAAAATAATATTTTTTATACGTTGTTTTTAACATCAATTATTCATTCCTAATTATATAATGCATGTGAATATGATATTTATATAATTATGGTAATTTGTGATATCATTAAGATTATAAATCAATTAATACAAATATTATAATAAAATATATATTCTATTTATTTTTAAAATTATAATTTTTATTGTAGACACAAAGTGAACATAGATATCGAATAGTTACCTTCGTGCAAGGGTCCATTCGGGTGGCGTTCCCAACATGATTTTTTTCATACTCAGGGCTCGAATTCGAAACCTCTGGTTAAGGGTGAAATAGTCTCACCACTGCACCATAACTCATGTTGGTCAATATTCCCGATTATTAATTGTTATGGTTTGCATATATTGAAGATATATCTATCAAGGGCGGCTGGTAAGGTATAAAAAAAGGTCCGCCTTAGATTGGGGGCCCCATTTTTTAGTTAATTAGGTAAAATTAAACTAATAAATAAATAAATAGAACTATAAGACAACAAATACAAATGACATTAATGAAGTGATAGATATGACAATTACTTTTTCCCTTTTCAATAAAAAGTTGTGTACTTTTTTTTTAATCTACAAGTTATCTTTTTTTTTTTACTTTATTCTTTTTCTAATTTTATTTTTATATATTTTATCATCCTCTCTTCCTCTCTTCTATTTCTTCTCTCTTTCTCTTTTCTAATCTTATATCTTTCTCTTATTCAAAGCTTAAGAATTTACTTGTTCTATTGATAGTTTATATTTATATTTGGCGAAAAATATATTGCAGCAGCCCAATTCATTTTCGAAAATCAAGTCTTCATAGTTTTTGAATCCAGTAATATCATTCTAATTTCTAATATTATTTTTGTTTTGTGTCTTATGTTTATTATATTTTTTATTTGATATTGTAAATAGTGTCTAAAATATTTGTTATATTTTAATATGTCAACTAGAAAATATGAATCCGGTCATTCAAAACTTAAAAGAAAAAGAAAAGTCGATAACTTGATAAAATCTCAAAAAGGTGTTCTTGATAAATTTTAGAAGTGGTTTGGCTATATTATGAAAAAGAATTATTAAAAGAGATTAACTACACAAAAAATATTAATAACTTTGCATCTCAAAAAGCTAGAAAAATAGATTTAAAATAAAAAACATTTTTAATTTTTTAATTTTTTTTAAGGCCTCTAGTTTGATTTTGGCCTTAGACCACCAACCGGTTTGAGCCGCCCCTGATATATATATTCTTTATTATTATTTTGTTCTGGTTTGCATTTATTGAAGATATATATATTTTATTATTATAATAATATAGCACTAACATTGAGTTTGTGTCGATCAACGTTTAATTTTTATATATATTCCTTTATCCACATCATCCCAAAGGATCAATAATTAGTTCTTTACTTTTTGGGTGTGAGTTGAAGTTTGAACCACTAATACTTATAGAAAAGTAGAGATGTCTAACCAATTGGACCACTTCCTGTCCAATGTTTCCAACTCTTTTTTATTAGTACTACTTTTTACGATTGCTTTTCAAATCGATCGATACCTACTGAGTGTGTGCGGGTGGGGCGCATAAATTTCTACACTATATGTTCAAAAAAAATAAAAAATAGAGTGTTGTGTTTAGGATTAAAACTTCAAATAAATACTTTAGCAATTTTTAATCTTAATTATCATTCGAAATTCAACTATTCATATATACTCAAATATTTATAAAGCACAATTTTTCGACGAAAAAGATTCTCTCTCTTTAGCTCTCCATCATTGCTCACCTAATTTGAATTAAATGTAAGTAGGTACACGAAAGAGTGTAAACTGTTTTCTATCAAAAAGTTCTTAGATTTTAAAGCTCGACCTGAAACTTCAATTTTAAAGTAAATTTAGCGTACATAAATAGTTTTTTCTTAGAAATATCTACATTAATTTGAAAAAGTAGATAAATAAATAAATAAAATTACTACAATAACAACCAATGTCATTTTATTAAGAGTAACTTTCACATATAACAAACACAAAAATCATATTTGTATGATATAGCTATAGTTTGCATAATTGCGCTCCATAGCAAACATATATATGTATATTTCGCTATACATATACAAAAGAAAGCAGTTGTATATAATCTATTTCTGTTTCGGTATACATATACAAAAGATCAATTGTATAATTTGTGTTTGTATAAAGCGAGAAAGAGAGAAAGACAAATGAAAACTGGGCAGATAAATATTTGTATTGTATAATTATAAGTGTATAGGACGAAAATATATGTATTTGCATGTCTATATACAATTTTCTCTCGCTTTATACAAACAGAAACGCAATTTATACATTTAGGTTTGTATAAGCGAGAGAGGTGAGGGAGAGACTAGCGAGCGAGATTTGGGAGAGTGGCGAGCGAGATCTAGGAGAGGGGAGAGAGGGGAATGAAAATATATAATTTTCTCTCGCTTTATACAAACACAAACGCATTTTATACATTTGCGTTTTGTATAAAAAGCGAGAGAGGCGAGGGAGAGAACGAGAGTGGCGAGCGAGAATCACCAGGAGAGAGGCGAAATAGCAACAGTTTGCTATGGGGTACAATTAAATCAAACTATGTTTATAACATTTAATTTGAATTAATAGTTTGTTATTATATACCATTTTCCCTTTTTTTAAATATATGCACTCAATATATTTGTTTTGCGCACTTATTATCTATATATATAGCTATCTATTAGTAAAAAAAATCGACGAAGCAATATCCCATAATACCACTTAGAACAAGGTATATCCGTCTCGAGAAAAAAGTAGCAGAGTCCCAACTATTTTACACAAACTCTTAGTGGTTAGATGTTCCTAACAACTAGTATGTAAATAGGTGGCTATCAGAATGCCCCACAGCCACAGGCCAAAGCAGACCCCATTTTCACCCCACCATTACACTTGGTGTTGGGTGATGCAAAATCATATATAGGCAGTTCGTCACCTTCCAGACCCACTCAAATAATTACAGTTAAGGAAAAATGACATAAATACGTATTTTATTTTATCATAATTTTTAAAAATTTCTATTATTCAAAAAATAAATTACAAAAATCTCCTCTCGATATATCCCTATTCGCTCTTGCAGGAACGGAGCTAGGTGAGGGTTAATGGGTTCGATCAAATCCTAGTTTTTCTGTAGATTCTGTATTTGTATACATATATATTTATTTAATTTTCTAGTACGTACTAGAAAATTAAATAATTATATATATATATATATGTGTGTGTATTAACTTGCTCAATGGTAAGGAAGAAGTTGTGGAAATGCTTTCCAAACTAGTGTTGTGGGTTTGAATCGCACTATCAACAAAAGATTCTTTCTTTTTTTTAAAAAAATAATAATAATAAGGGAACATGCTTTGCAATATTTTCCTTTACTATCTTAGAATTTAAAACTCTCAAACTCCTAATAGTGGATCCGTCTCTACGACCTCTCGTATATATCCCTCTCCTCTCGAATACTTCCCTCTCCTCTCGTATACATCCCTCCCATTAAATAATGTTTCATTCGCAATCCGTGAGCTATGTATCCTTGGGTTTCCTGATGTATCCGAGTTCCTATAAATTTAAGAGATTTTTATAATTTGGGAAAGAATATGGATAAAATGTAATTAGCTCTTAACACTATGAGATTTATGTATATATATATCAACAAGGGTTGTGGTGGAGTGATAAGTAGTCATTCATACTTAACCAGAGGTCACGAGTTTGAGTCCCCCTGGTACAGAGTCACCTTTGTTAGGGAGTATTTTACCTCCAATGTAGGACTTCTTGGCATGAATCCAAATTTAATCGGGTTCCAATGTGGGTACTGAACACTGGTAGAAAACCAAAAAAAAAAAAGAAAAAGGTCCATATATATATGCCAATTTAATTTCTAATTTTTATTTTTTATTAAATATAGAAGAAAATGAAATTTGCGGTAGAAACGTTACTTCACTAGTTGTTCCATCATGGGCATNGAGTACTTTGCCTCCAATGTTGGACTTCTTGGCATGAATCCAAATTTAATCGGGTTCCAATGTGGGTACCGAACACTGGTAGAAACCCAAAAAAAAAAAAGAAAAAGGTCCATATATATATGCCAATTTAATTTCTAATTTTTATTTTTTATTAAATATAGAAGAAAATGAAATTTGCGGTAGAAACGTTACTTCACTAGTTGTTCCATCATGGGCATGCCAAGTCTTATTCCACTTTATGCCTTTTTATCTTCTTTTTTAACGTTCCATTTAAAAATAATTTCCAATAAATAACGATGATGATGAAAATGATAATAATAATAACAAGAATGGTATTATCAATAATAAAATGATAATGACAAAGCATTTAAAGTTAAGACCTACCATTGGCTATCAAATTATACATATCCAGACATATATATCTTAGCTGTGTGCAAAAAATTAACTGGAAGAATATCATTTTCTCACTTGTCTGGACTCTGGACTATATGTCATGCTGACAATTAAGTGATACCTAATATAACTGTGCTAGATTATATATAGCTGCATTATAAAGAACACAAAAGGGAAATGTACATTAATTTAAAAAGAATATACTCAGTATAATTTCATAAGTGGAGTCTAGAGAGGACGGTGTATCGTAAGTATACAATTTGATTACTATCTTGTAAAGGTGGAGAGACTATTTTCGATAGATCATCGGCTCAAATAAACATATTAAAAATAAAATAAAATATATAAAATAAATAATCGCGAACACAGACCTTCACAACTACGAAGTATGACGTAGGATCGACCACTTGGACCGACCTTAGGCAGGCACTCCTCCAAAGTGCAGTGGAAGTCACCAACCTAGACCATGGGTCTTATTAATCGCACATTGACCCGTCCAGGTCTATCATACTCATCTCTCAATTACGTATAGAACAATTTTAAAGAATTAAAATGGAAAGAATTATTCATATCATCAACATTACAATTAGAGCTTGAAATGTAGGGCACACACCATTTTCCAGTTAGTAACTAACGTAGACATGCACTTAATAGATCTATAATCAAATATCAATTAGCTAATAATTGAATATTATCCAAAATACTTGAAAAGTCAGCGATGATAAACTGATTGAGCAACTAACAACCAAAGCATGTGGTTAGCGTCCCCCACCACTGGTTTATCACTTGACCAATTTAGTTAATTGATTTATAATTTATTAGGCTCAACATTATTTATTGTTAACACCCTAGCTTATATTAGGGCTATATTCGTTCATTTAATCCCACGATTTGCTCTTTGAATGAGCTAATATTAATTTTTTTTGTTTTTAACGATTGGATTTATGCTTAGTGGGACATAATTCGACGCGACGCTTGACATAATTTGTGAAAATGTATATAAACTTGCCTTGTGACAAAATTATTTATCTTGAGGGACAAAAATAAAATACTCACACAAAATAAGAGAAAAGTACCGTAAGCCATGGTCCATCAATTTCAATTTTTTCTTATAGTCGGACACATCGACTGTCACCTAAAATTGACATCATTTTTTACTTTAATTGACACTTTAATTAAGACTTGTATCA
>NW_026024754.1:0-468 GCF_019186545.1 Solanum stenotomum
GCCTAAACCCTTAACCCTAAACACCCTATAAAACCCTAAACCTAAAAATTCCTCTAAACCTAATTAAACCCTAGCAAATCTTAACCAAAAACCCCTAATCCCATAAAAAAACCAAACACTAAGAAGTCCTAAACGCTAAATCTTATAGCCTAAGAAACTTTAAATCCTTAACTCTAAACTATAGGGCTAAACCCTAAACCCCAAACCATATGAAACACTAAGAAACTCTAAACCCTAGAACTATAATACCCCAAAAAACACAATAAATCCCATTAAAACCTTAAGCCCTAAAATAATCCTAAACTTAAAATCTTATGCCCTAAATCCTAAGTAACCCTCAATCTTAAGAAATTCAAAATCTTAATAAACCTTAAGAAACTCTAATAACGTTTAAAAGCCCTAATCATAAAAATAATAATCATAAAAAAAATCATAAAACATTAAAAAAACCTTAACCCAAAATCCGAA
>NW_026024755.1:0-429 GCF_019186545.1 Solanum stenotomum
AGTTTTAAAATAATTTTTATAATGTGTCAATGTCTAACATATTGTTTGATCTTTATAAAATTTATTTGCTTTAACTTTTTATAAAAACAAAATTCATATAGGGATATATGATCCATCTCACAAAGTTCAGTAATATATTTGACACTTACATGTGATTTTTTTTACTTTTCTATTTCAACGATCAATTACAGTCTTAAATATCTTATTTGTGGATTTATTCGCTTATCATTATCTGAATGTTTTATTTTTAATTAATTTTTTTATTTTGAAAAAGATGAAAAAATAAAAAGAAAGAGTGAGAATAGAATAAAAGAGAGAAAATAAGAAAAATTAAAATTATTTTCTTTTGCGGTCATATTTATAATTTATTTCTTATAGCGGAAAAATCGATGCATCTATGGTAGACTTTACAAGAAGATGAGTATGAGT
>NW_026024756.1:0-710 GCF_019186545.1 Solanum stenotomum
CTACCACTGAACACTGAGAACTGAATTTATGACTGAACTGAGTTCCAAGGACATGCAAATACGCTGAAAATGCGAGTACAAACTGAAGGAACATGATTCTAAGACTGAATTTACGCATGAATGACTGAAAACTGATGAGGAACTATTACCTCAAGCTGGAATGGAATTGGAAGGAAAGAGGTGAGGATACTTGGACTTCATGGCTGCTTCTGCTTCCCAAGTAGCTCCCTCTACTGACTGACTCCTCCACAAAACCTTGACTGAAGCGCCTTCTTTGTTTCTCAACCTTCTAACCTGACGATCGAGAATCTCAACTGGTACATCCTCATATGAAAGGCTATCTTTTACGGCCATACTCTCTAATGGTACTATGGATGCTGGATCACCCACACACTTCTTCAAAAGAGAAATGTGAAATCCTGGATGTACTGCTGCTAAGTCTGCTAGCAACTCTAACTCATAAGCCATTTTACCAATCCTTTTCAAGATTCGGTAAGGGCCTACATATCTGGGACTTAGCTTCCTTTTTTTGCCAAATCTCATCACCCCTTTCATATGTGACACTTTCAGGAAAACCCAATCATCAACTTGGAACTCTAGTTCCCTTCTTCTCACATCTGCATAAGACTTCTGGCGACTCTGAGTAGTCTTAAGTCTCTCTCTAAATGTGTTCCACTTTCTCCATAACATCAAGGACCGAATCTGGTCCT
>NW_026024757.1:0-233 GCF_019186545.1 Solanum stenotomum
GGCTTTGGCACCTACCTCTCGTGTTCTCGCGATCATCGTAACAAGGGCCCTCAAAAGGCTCAAGGCAGTTGGAGAACGTACAATCCTTGAGGAGAGACGACTCTCCATTGATGGATTCATGAGAGGCTACCCGGCCATCTTAGATACTATTCAATTTCATAGGAGGTTTACAAAGCCTCAATTTCCTTATGTTCCAGCATGGGTCCGATAATTCTATACGACCTATATATACA
>NW_026024758.1:0-244 GCF_019186545.1 Solanum stenotomum
AACCTCGTATTTTTTCGAGATCTATATTAAGAACCCATCGCCTTTGTCTGAATTTCCTTTTATTTTTTTCATCATATTTCGACGCGTAGAAGAATCAGTAAAAGGCATTTTTGGGAAAATCGGCACGCGCAAACCGCCTTTAGGCAGTTTGGTTGCGTAGATCTCGAAAAAGTACGCGGATTCAAAAAAAAATCGCCTGAAACGGACACCCAAGGACCGAGTTATGGCCGTTTGAAATTTCATA
>NW_026024759.1:0-448 GCF_019186545.1 Solanum stenotomum
TTATATTTTTCGGAGACGGACCCAAAATGGGTCTAAAACGGGATTGTGGGGCCCACAATTGGAATTTCAAAAACGAATCAGTGAAAACGTCCTAAATACCTTACTAAACTAATACCCCAAAATTTAGCACAAACAGATGCTTCAAACATAGGAAATCAGCCACAACAATTAAAATGGGCAGCCCCTTGATCACCAATTTCTGGAAAAACGAGACCCTTTCAACCCAAACAGATTATACCACGACGATCCTTGCGAAAAACTCTACAAGTTAGCCTCAAGAATGACTCAAAACGGACCTAAGATGATCAAGATCTCACATTTCAAAATTCAACAACAATTCAATCCGGAAATCACCCTAGCAGTGGCTAAAATTGATTCCTTACCTCAAACGAAGCCTCCCCTCGCGTTTCTAAGATCACTGCTAGATTCCCCACAAAATTCTCTTGAA
>NW_026024760.1:0-499 GCF_019186545.1 Solanum stenotomum
TAAAGATTATTTAGGATCATTATTGATTTATGGTTTAGGGGTTCTTAGGGCTTAGTTTTTTAGATTAAGAAATATTTTTAGGGTTTTTAAGGCTTGTTTGAGGGATTTTTAGTTTAGGATGTTAAAAGGTTTTTAGGGGTTCCAAAAGGTGTTTTTTTTAGAGTATTTAAGGTTTCAGAGGGTTTAGGGTATTATGGTTTATTAGGCATAAGAATCCTTAGGGTTTAAGGTTTAGGACTTAAGTTTTTGTAAAATATTTTTATGTTTAGGGTTCTAAACGATTTTTTGAACATTTTATGATTTTTTTTACAGTTTGGGGGTTCTTAGGGGTTAAGATTTCTTTGGTTTTAGAGTTTAGGCTTTCTTTTAAATGATTTATAAGGTAAATTATGGTGTAGGGCTTTGTGTTTCTTAGATTTTTTAGGTTTACGGTTTTTTAGGGGTTCTAAAAGAGGTTTTTTTTTTTAAAAAAGTGTAATGACTTGAAAAGTTGACTTTG
>NW_026024761.1:0-457 GCF_019186545.1 Solanum stenotomum
TCTTGGTGAGATTCAACCCAAGACAGTTCGAGGCACTAAGGGGCGTTCATCAAAACTTAGTGCGAAAATATGAGGGTCCGTTCAAGATCATTGCCAAGGTGGGCAAGATCTCATACAAGGTGGAGTTGCCTCCACACTTCAAGATCCACCCGGTGTTTCATGCAAGCGTCCTCAAGCCTTACCATGAGGACAAGGAAGACACTAGCCGGAACCAACCCCGCCGGGCCCCCATTACTGTCACTACCTCGCATGACCGGGAGGTTGAAGCTATCATAGATTATCAAGCCAAACGGAAGCGAGGTCAGTAAGCCAGCGCCACGTTCCTTGTACATTGGAAGGGGCAATCTCAGAAGGAGGCCACATGGGAGAGATATGAAGACTTGTGGCAATTTAAGGACCAAATCCGGGATTTTCTGCAGCAATGCGCCACGGTCGTCGCATCATCGGGTGGGGGAGC
>NW_026024762.1:0-2807 GCF_019186545.1 Solanum stenotomum
CCATTTCTAAACATCATTTTATTAAAGTTGCATTTAAATATTCAAAAAAAATATTATTATTCCATTAATCAAGATGAATTTTTTTTTACATATATTACCATTTTTAGACCACAAGAATAGAATTAGTAGCCAGTCGTATTTACTTGTGAAAGATATATGAGAGATGTCTCAATTACTCTCTCTAATTATCCATTTTCAAATATCATTTTAGAACATAAATATTAAAAAAAAAAAAAGAATATTATTACTACATTAATCAAATGTGTACGAAGATGGAAAAAATTCCATACATTACCACTAATTGCATACTCCCTCCAGAGGCGAATCCAGGATTTTAAGAAAACGGGTGCAACATTGCTTTAAAGATAAGATCAAAAAATTTATAATAACAATAACTAAGCGAGCAATACATAAAAATTACATTACCACAAAAAATATCATCAGTTTACAATTGTACTCGACGAGACTTCATATTTTGAAAACGATCTATAATAGCATCATTACTTACATTTTCAAATATCTTCCGCTCTATCTTACAAACTAAACATCCATTCAAAAATTCTTCACCAATGCTATTACGTAAATCATTTTTGATGAGCTTCATTGAGGAGAATGCTCTTTACACACTTGCCGTAGCTATTCAACTTAGTCAACTATTCTTGCAAATAACTATTCAACTTAGTCACAAATTTAACTAGCAAATTTAAAATAAAATAAGAGAATCTCATATCTTTCACAATAAAAAATAAGGGAATCACACCCTTGCAAGCTCAAATAAAACAGAGGAATCACAATCCTTGCAAATCTAACTAAAATAGAGGAATCACACCCCTTTCACATTTAACAATAAGAAAATCACACATTCATAATAAAAAGAGGATTTATGCCTCTTTTGCATTCGAAATCACATTCATAGAAAGAAGAGGAATCACACCCCTTTCACATTTAAAAAATAAGGGAATCACACCCCTTTCACATTAAAAAAAAAAAAGAATCACACCCTTCAAAATTGATAATATAATATGAAACACATTCATTAAAAGTTACATCCGCAAAATATGTAAGTTTGAGATAATCAATTCTTTAGCTATTGATGATTTCCTATTATAAGTAATGACAAAAAATTTTTATATGAAAATCCTAAAATTAAAGTGATATATACATATATATATATATATATATATATATTATTATTTTTTATCTTGTTAGTTTGTTTATTAAAAAGAGAAATCATAAACTAAAATTACCTTAAACTTTGACAATGATGATTTCTCTAAATTCTTGACTTGAAGTTGGAGACTTGAAGCTTCTTCTTTGTGTGGAAAATAGAAAACAAATTTGAAGAGAGAAGAAAAATATTGTTGGAACTTGGAACTTGAAAAGTGTGTGGAAAGGAAACTTTTGAAGTTTTGACTTTTAGAACTTTGGGATCGAACTGCGACCTATGAGTTGAAATCTTACAATGATACCAGTGAACCATCCAGCCATTTTGAGAACGGGTTCAACAAGCTTTAATTTAATATATTCTTTAATAATTATAGAAGTAATATATCGAGTTTAGTCGGATGACCACGGGTTCGGATGACCCAAAATTAATACATAGAATCGCCCCTGACTCCCTCCGTCCAATTTTATATGTCACCTTTTTACATTGCACTTGCATTAAGAAATGATGTAACTTTACCCTTCTATCCTTATTTAATTTTTTTGGAACTCAAGTTTTTAATCAATGAATATGAATTAATTTATTCCTATAAATGTGATGCTAAAGTCTCACAAATATTTGTTAGGGTTACAACTTAGAACAAACATCGATCAATCATGGTTAAAATAGTTTTACGTGTGGATTTAGAAAAAATATTTATGAATGAATTTTCAATAAAGAAAAAACCAGACGATATTTTCAGTTTGATTGAGTTTGCGATTTCTGTTGCTGAAGTAAAGTATCCAACGCAGTTGGATAAGCATAAACATAGGATGTTGAACCGATTGATGAATTCGGGAAGATATAAAGAAGAAGAAGAAGAAGAAGAAAAGAGTGGTATGTTGAAAGAGGATATTCATGAAAAATTAGGAACAAAGGAGCGTAAGAAGAAGACGGATTTTGAATCAAGTAAAAGGAAATTTGAGGAACGGTCCGCAGAGCAAAAGGAAGCCAAGAGAAGGATCGTAATGTTGGAGTAGGAGAAGATGATTTTGCGTATTAATAATAGTAGTATATCATTGACGGTTTTTTAGTTAGTCCACTCCCCTTTTCTGTATTCAAAATCATTGATATAATAGTAGATTTATAATTTCACAAATGTTGTTGGGTCTCATATCTGTTATTCACTACTTGCTCTAGGTTACTAATTAAAACTAGGATCTTGCTTCTGATCAATTTACTGTTTAGAGGTAATATTGCTCAATTTGCAAAGTGTACTACTAAATGGAACTTGGAAAACTACATACTGTATTGTGTTCAAAGAAAGATCAAACTACTGAGATGTACTTTTTACACTACTTGAATAAAAGATGGTTTCAGAACCTCAATATTTCTATTTTATTGCTAAAAAAAATAGGTCAGAATTGTGAAGTAACAGCCAGCAGGGTTTCAACCTTGTTTATCAAAATAAATTCCAAGATATCATCAGAGTAGTTCTCCATCTAAATCTTAAGACACCCCAAACCGGAACCAAAACTTTAAGATATCACAATCTAGTGAGATTTAATGTAGTTGGAGGAAGAAAATCATTTAACGCGCAATCCCCAACTTTCTGTTATCAATATGGACATGTTTTGCATAATTACTGAATTTCACCAATACC
>NW_026024763.1:0-530 GCF_019186545.1 Solanum stenotomum
AGTTCAAGTCAAAATGTAAGGTCAAGTTTTAAGTTCAAGTTCAAATTCTAATTCTAATTTCAAGTTCAAGTTCTAAGTTCAAGTTCTAATTTCAAGTTCTAAGTTCAAGTTCAATTTATAATTTCAAGTTCAAGTTCAAATTCTAAGTTCAAGTTCAAATTCTAATTTCAAGTTCAAGGTCTAAGTTTAACTTCAAATTCTAAGTTCAAGTTCAAGTCAAAATCTAAGTTCAAGTTCNGTTCTAATTCTAATTCTAATTTCAAGTTCAAGTTCTAAGTTCAAGTTCTAATTTCAAGTTCTAAGTTCAAGTTCAATCTATAATTTCAAGTTCAAGTTCTAATTCTAAGTTCAAGTTCAAATTCTAATTTCAAGTTCAAGTTCTAAGTTCAAGTTCTAAGTTCAAGTTCAATTTATAATTTCAAGTTCAAGTTCTAATTCTAAGTCCAAGTTCTAATTTCAAGTTCATGCTCAAATTCTAAATTCAACTTCAATAACTAAGTTCAAGTTCAAGTTCTAAGTTTAAGTTCTAG
>NW_026024764.1:0-327 GCF_019186545.1 Solanum stenotomum
TTTGAACAAAATATCTTTGCCTCTTGCTAAGCCATGCTATCTGAAATATCTGACTGGATTTCAGATTTATCCATTAACTTTTTAAGTAATTAGTATCTTAAGAGAGTTTTTTGAGAAGAGAGTTTTTCTTTATGTTAGGCAATGCCTGCCTTACAACATTTACAACCGACTCTTTATATAGACATACATACTCTAATACGTTTTTTACATCTGTCTACTTACTATTTACTACTATTCACTACTATTCATGAATAGTTCCTATTTTATCCTATTAAGACTTATTTACACCTAACTTTTAGACTTGTCTAATATGCACATGCATGCTAC
>NW_026024765.1:0-587 GCF_019186545.1 Solanum stenotomum
GTGTAATACTATGATGTGGTCGTGATAGGTTGTGATTGAGACAGATGATATGTAATACTATGATGTGATCGTGATATGATTGTGATTGATGACATGTGTATATTCATTATTCATCCCATGTGTGAACTATCTGTTGCATGAGTTCTGAGACACTGATATGAGGATGGATGAATATGAGACATAGTTGAGACTAGCTCCGGCTAGCGATTTGGATGCAGACGGGATCTGGTTCCGGCGGTGATACATGGTCCATGTGTGGCCCCCATGGGTTCTGATTTGAGTATTCAGCGCTGACTGATTACGTCAACAGATGTGTATCGTAGGACAGGCATGCATCACGACTACATGACATCATTATTGCATTTTGCATCGCATTTGCCTTATCTTTGTCTGTGATGTGTGGATTATATCGGTTTACCCTTCTTATGTGGAATTTGATCTACTTGCTCTTATTTGTTGATCTGAGGTTGATGAGGATATACTGTTGGTTCTGGCTGTTGAATATGATCTGTTTAGTATAGGTTGGTTGGTTTGCTGCTAGATTGAAGTTTCGGTGGTTAGGTTGGGATTGAAAGGAGTTGTTTGTA
>NW_026024766.1:0-425 GCF_019186545.1 Solanum stenotomum
CCTCCCTTCCTACCGCAGTCGAGTTACTCTAGGGCGTTCAGCTTCGGGGTGTTTTGATTGCGGTGCTCCTGACCATTGGTCCAGAGAGTGCCCCCGGCGAGGGCGAGGAGCGATTGTACCAGCTCCCCTTACACCTAGACCAGTTTCAGCAGTGCCCCCTCTAGCTAGAGGTGGTGGTAAGGACCAGGGTCGTCGGGACAGCCGACAGGGTACTAGAGGCGGAGCTCGAGGAGGCAGGTTGGGTGGTAAATCAGATGCATCGGGCAGAGGTGCTCAGGGCCATTTCTACGCAGCCCCGGCGAGGGTGACGGCTGAGGCATCTGACGATGTTATCACAGGTACGTTTTTATTATGCCATCAGCCTGCTACAATATTATTTGATCCCGGGTCCACATTATCGTATGTATCTATTTATTTTGCTCCTC
>NW_026024767.1:0-728 GCF_019186545.1 Solanum stenotomum
AGTAAATAATAAAAAACAAAAAATAACATAATGGATAAAAGGAAGTGAAAAAATTACACAAAAATTAGAAAATATAAAAGAAGAAGACCCTAAAATAGAATTAATTATATTCTCTATAGATAAAGTAAAAATAATTCAAGATAAGTTAGAATTATTATATAGTGAGGATCCCCTACGAGGATGGGAGAAACATAAAACAAAAGTAAAAATTGAGTTAATTGATAATAATAGTATAATAACCTAAAAACCATTAAAGTATAATTTTAATGATTTAACCAAATTTAAGATACATATAGATGAATTACTAGAAAAATGATATATACAAGAAAGCAATAGTAAGCACACAAGCCCGGCATTTATCCTAAATAAACATAGTGAACAAAAAAGAGGAAAAAGTTGAATGGTTATTGATTATAGAAATTTAAATGCAAAAATCAAAACATATAATTATCTGATACCAAATAAAATACTAAAGATAAAACAAATACAAGGATATAATTATTTTAGCAAATTTGATTGTAAATCAAGATTTTATCACTTAAAACTAAAAGAACAATCTAAAAAATAACAGCATTCACCGTACCACAAGGATTTTATGAATGGAATGTACTACCATTTGGATATAAAAACGCACCAGGTAGATATCAATACTTTATGGCCAATTACTTTAAACAAATAGAAAATTGTGTAGTGTACATTGTGATATATTATTATATTCCAAAACGCAA
>NW_026024768.1:0-480 GCF_019186545.1 Solanum stenotomum
GCATTTTATAACCCTAACTACAAAATGTAATAATTTCCTGTAGGTAAATTCTTATAATCATACAGTCAGTGGATCATATCCTTTGTTTGGGTTTTTCACGTTCACTACGTGGTGGCACCTTCAAGGTCATTTATCTCTATGTATCTTTTTCTCTTTACTCAAGTAAGTCATCTTATTCAATGATGGTTTGGTCTATTTTTTCTTAATTCTGGAGAATTTTTTTTTTAGTATTAGGGAAGTCTAGTAGCTCATAGAACTATCATTTTCTTTTTAAATAAGAGACTCTTTTTGGGACAAACAAAAAAGGAAAGTAAGACGTGTAAATTGTAACCAATGAAGTACCATTCTGATGAGGAAAATACTGGAAAGTTCAAAGTGCTCAAAAGTTCAATCAACTTTCCAGTTTTTATTTTTTCTTCTCTTTTATATTTCTATTTACTCCTTAATTTGATTATGATTTTCATACTTAGTAGGCGAAAG
>NW_026024769.1:0-480 GCF_019186545.1 Solanum stenotomum
AAATGAACTCAACCTTAAACTCTTGACTTTTTACTCTTTACTTGACTTGAAACTTGAGCCTTAAAATGAAGTTAAAACGTTCAACAAAGACTCTTGAAAAGCTTTAGAGACTTGCTTTGACTCCCTTCTTGAACTTCTAGACTCAACTCTTAATTTCGCTTGACTTGGAAACTAACTCTCCTTGAATTGGAATTATGAATTCAAGGTGTTTGATCACATGTTATGGACGAGTTCTTGACGTTTAAACGTACCTTGGAGTGTTGGAAACAACTAGGAAACATAGGTACAATACCAAGGAACATGCATGAAAAAGTGTGAAAAAAATGGGGAAACTTGGCGTCCTTGGCGCTCTGCAAGGCGCGGAGCGCCAGACCAAAAACTTCAGAAGGCCTGGTTGGGGCTCTAGTAGGGTCGCCGCCCCAAGGGCTGGAACCTCAGAATCCCTTTTGGGGCGCGCTGGCTGGCGCGACGCCCCAGCCT
>NW_026024770.1:0-5353 GCF_019186545.1 Solanum stenotomum
TGTCCCATGACCTATGGTTAGATAGATAGAATTATCTTTCCAACGCCACTGAGTTTACTAAATTCTGATCTCCGAGTAAAACGTTATGGCCATTTTAGTGAAGCCCTATCGGGCAGACTCGACCTACGGACCCAATCGACGGACCGTCGATTGATTGACGAACCGCAGGTCCATTCCGTCAGTCACTCCGATAGCAGTTAATTCAGGGGTCGTTTGGTTTTTTCCTATTTCATTTAACCCCTAAGATACGTCGTTTAGACCCTAAATCATGAGAATTTAATTAGTTTAACCCTAGAACCATAACTAGAACTTACCTAAGTCAAATCATTAATCAAACTTAGAAGAATTAGAATCAAGAGAGGAGAAAAAGGTCAAGAACCCTAGTTCAAGAACGCAGCAAGGTTCCATCAGTTCCAGCCCCGAAATCAAAAGATTTCTCCGTGGAATTCGTCACCAGGTATGTGGGATTTCACTAGTGGGTTCCTTTCGCCCATCAGGTCCCTAGAATTCAGTCAAATTCTTGATTCCATGATTATGATCAGACCTAGGGTTTCTAGAATTACAGTAGATCATCATGACTTAGTTATTTAAATGTTCCAAATCAGATTACCATGTTATTGCTCAGTTTATCGCATGAATTTCAGAACCCTAGCTATGTATTTCTTTAGTTCTTGAATTACACATGCTAGGTCAGATATTTCAGTATTCAAGTTTTACATGCCTCAGTTTATGAATGCATCATTATCAGATTAATTGTTGCATTCTCAGTTTGCATGTTCAGTTTCGAGCTATCCAATATTTACAGAAACTCAGTCATAATGTGTTAACCACTTAATCTATTGGGAGTAGCATAATATCGAGTTGGACTATGGTTTCAGCGTACCCATATAGTCCCAGAACTACGAGCCACGTAGGTGTAAGTCCCCTCTGTGGGCAACATTAGTTTAGTGATCATGCCAGCATGCCTCTATACCTCTGGCAGGGTATATTGGGTCCTCTCGATGGGGCGTATACATCGGACTCCACATTTAGCTCATGTGGTTTTATGTCGGTTATTAGTAGCTCCCACAGTTCAGTCAGACTCTATTGCATTGACCATATTTCAGTACAGTCAGTATTCAGTCTCAGCATGTTATAAATTTGGTCATTGCATCAGTTAGCTCAGTATTCAGTATTTTCAGTATCTATATCATGTTCAGATTATTTCATTGCTTTATTGCTTTGTTCAGTTATATGTTATTTCAGCTTTACTCTATCCTGCATGCTCAGTACCTTTCAAGTACTGACGCATACGTGCGCTACATCTTCTCGTGATGTAGGTTCAGGTTCTCAGCATCCAGATCACGCTTAGATCGATTCCCGATCTTCAGTTCAGCAGAATCAGTTGGTGAGTCCTCATTCTTCGGGGACAATAGTCATGAGTTTCTTTTCAGTGTTTTAGTCTTTAGTTTCAGTTTTGCTAGACTTAGCTGGGGCCTGTCCCAGCATTTCTAGTCAGTTTAGAGGCTTATTTCAGACATAGTTAGATTCAGCTTAGTGTTTTGAGTTTGATATTTCTTTTGTATTAAACTCTCAGATTTGATATATTCAGCTATAGTATATGGGTATTCCCCATCTTTTCAGATTTAATTATGAATTAGCTTCCGCATCAGTTTATTATCTTTAGTATGCTCATGATCATGCCAGCAGGGTTAGCTTGGGATCACTTGTGGTCCTAGGTCTCGTGTTCACGTCTTGGGGGTAGCTCGGGGCGTGACATTTAGAGTCCTAAATGACTGTATTGATCTAAAAGAAAGGTTTGATAGAGTGGATGAATCTAGGATCTATAGTCTGCAGAAAGGAATTGCTTCATTATAATAGGGTACTGCTTCTATTCATGTGTATTATACAAGACTTAAAAACTTGTGGGATTAGTTTGGGGTCTTAGTTCCTGCTCCATGTTGTAATTGTGATAAATCCGAGGATTTTTATAGTTCATATGAATAGGTAGAAATTGTATCAGTTTTTTATGGTGTTAAATGAATCCTATCACCAAGCAAGCAGTCAAATTCTTATGATGGATCCATTACCAATCATTAACTATGCCTATTCTATGATAATTGAAGATGAGAGTCAAAAGACTGTGGTTACTAGCACTAATAGTATTGGGATGACATTTGTTGGCTTGGATTCATCAGCTGCTATGTACTCAAAGGTTGGTAGTAGTTCAGGTATATATGAGTCCGAGGTTTAAGAAAAAATCACTTCTACGGTGTGACTTCTGCAAATGCAAAGGTCACAACAAAAAATTTTGTTATGAAATTGTAGGTTATCCCACAAACTTCAAGTCCAAGAGGAAGGTTCAAAGGACTTCTCCTGCACATGCTAGCAGTTATTCAAACTAACACTCACCATCTTAGACTCACTTCACTTATGGTATGAACACTAGCATTTCTCCACCAAGATGGAGGAAAATACCTGAACATCAACACTTTACTATGCATAATGAAGTTGCACTTGCAGCTCCGACTGTCAATAAAATAGTCAGTGAGATGTTCAACTATTGTTATAGAGATGCACATTCATTAGGGATTGATATGATCATATCCTTAGGATGTTTCAACAGAAGTCAGAGCCTCCAGTTGCTTCTGTTTGCAATACTACAAATACTACAAGTAAAGTCTTTTTTTGTGTATGAGCCCAGTAAGGTGTGGATTATAGATACTAGTGCAACAAACCATATGGTTTCTAGTTTAGACATGTTGGTTAAAGATTCAGTTTCAAAACTTGAAGAGTCTAAACCTGTATATCTTCAAAATAATATTGCTACTCAAATGTTACGTGTTGGTTCTTGTGCTTTATCAGCTAGAAGTGTTATCACTAATGTATTGCACATTCCTGTATTCAAGTACAGTCTATTGTCAGTTAGTCAAATCACAAAGAAATTAGGTTATTTAGTCACCTTTCTCTCATTTTTGTGTTTTTTTAGGAACTTTACAGTGGAAAGGCGAATGAGGTTGGTAAAGAAAACGAAGGTATGTACATTTTATTACAACACTTAAACAACACAAGTGCTAGTAAGGAAAAGCGATTGCATTTGTTGTTACCAATTTCAATGAGTCAGACATGGAATTATGGCATAAAAAACTAGGACATGTGTCCTCAACCGTCCTTGATAGAATGTTTGCTATGAATAAGCAAAACCTATTTATAATTTCTAAGTGTCCAATGTGTCCTTATGCTAAACAAACAAGACTAGTGTTTCTTACTAATAGTATCAAAATTGTAGCTTGTTTTGATTTGTAGATATTTATTTTTGGGGTCTCTATAATACATCTACTATTGATGGTAACAAGGATTTTCTTACAATTGTTGATGGCTTTATTAGATGACTTAGTTATTCTTGCTTAAACATAAATCAATTGTATGTGTTTCTCTTAAATTGTTTATACACTTTGTTAAGACTCAATTTGGGAACACAATCAAAGTGGTGAGATCTGATTATGATACATAGTTTGTCAACTCAATGTGTGAGAATATGTTTAAGGAAATGAGGATCAACCATCAGAGGTCTTATCCATATACACATCAACAAAATGGTATTGTTGAAAGGAAACATAGGCACTTACTTGAAGTCACAAGAATAGTCAGATTCTAGGCTAAGGATACCTTTGAGATATTGGAGACAGTGTGTGTTTGCTGCAACCTATCTCATTAAGTATGAAACACCTTATGAAAGGTTGTATGGTAGTAAACCAGTCCCGGCTCATCTCAGAACACTAAGATGGTTGTGTTTTTCTAAACATTTTATTGAGCATGATAAACTAATGGCAAGGTCCAGGTCAATAGTCCCATAGGGTATTCAGGAGTACAAAAGGAGTACATACTACTTGACCTGAGTATTAAGTCATTTTTAACTAGTAGGGATATGGTTTTTAGGGAGGACTCATTCCTTTTTACTTAGGTAGAAGGTTCTATACAGCAGAATGTGTTTGTAGATACACTATAAGAAACATGTTTGATGCTTTTAGAATTGGATCATATAGACACTATCCTCACTAGAAGTACTGATGAAGGAATTGAGTGTCAACCTCCTCAAAGATATATGAGAGGAACAATGATGTTTTGGAACTAGTCCTTGTTCCTAAAGTGTCTGGAGTTACTTCTGATAATAGAAAGTCCACTAGACATAAACACACTCCCATTTGGATGAAGGACTTTATATCCTTGTCTGTTAACAATGTCCAGTATCCTTTGTGTAATTACATGTGTTATGATTATCTCTCTTGCCTATCAATGTTATATTATTCCACCTCTATCATAAAAGGAGCATGATATAGCCTGATACTTACTCAAAAGATGTCAAAGATAAAATATGGGTATATGCTATGATTCAGGCACTAGAAAATAACAAATCCTGCGAGATAACTGACCTACCAAAAGGTAAAAATGTAATGACCCGGAAGGTCATTTTTGGAAATTTTCATAAAGTTACTATTTTACCCCTCTCGATAGTTGCCCCGAGTAATTTCTTGATCAGTCGGTGAAGTTGGTTTGAAAATTTTGGACTGTTTGTTTAACTATGGTTATTAATTTATGAGAAATTTTAAATAATTTATTTTAGTTGGTGGTTAATGGGCCAGATCCACAATTTAATTATTATCCTATTCTACTTGACCCGTGTATAAAAAAAAATTAAGTTAATAGGGTTTAATATAATTTAGTCGCCGTACAAGCATATTTTGGCTCAAATTCTTGAAGAGGAGAGAATTATAATAATGGACAAGAATAGTTTCGGCAACTACCAAAAGCCAACCGATTTCAAGAGGTAATGTACCCTTGCTCAAATCCTTGTATTCGGAATATTATTAGTATACATAGAATTGAATTGCTTAATTTTAGAATTTTCCACTGCGGTAGATTATTATTATCTTCTAATTTAGTGGGGGACAAACAATCTATGTATAATGATGATATGCCATATGTTGGTTTTATAATTTAATGTCTTATTCAATTTACTCTCATCAGAATGTTAAAGAAGGTTCTGTTCCATTTGAACGAAAAGGTCTAATTTATATTTTGTATGGGATATAGAAGTTAGAAGTCATGTTGTTATTACTATTATTATAATTTTATGCGGTGGAACAGAAGGTAAGAAAAATAATTAGATTTCTTTGTTTTGCAAATTGAGTAAATATTGTAGTGCTGACTTGGTGGCTAGGCTTTGATAGCCAATTATTGGGTAATAATTGCCCAATTGGGAGCAAATCATTATAGAAGAATGAAAGTGATAACTAGGTTAAGGTTCTTTATATTATTCCACAGTAGAGATTACGGGTTATGTCCTTATTTATGTGAACATGTCATTTGCATT
>NW_026024771.1:0-578 GCF_019186545.1 Solanum stenotomum
TTTAATTGTTATGGCTGATTTGCGGTGTTTTAGGCATCTGTTTGTTCTAAAATTTTGGGGTATTAGTTTAGTAAGGTATTTGGGACGTTTCCACGGAGTCGATTTTGAGATTCTAATTGTGGGCCCCACAATCCCGTTTTAGACCCGATTTTGGGTCCGTCTCCGAAAAATATAATTTTAGTGTCAATATATTCGTAATGACGAGGTGATTAACCTTTTGTTAGTGGGGAAGCATTTGGAGACCGTTCGGAGAGGAAAAGATCTGGTACCGTGAGTTGGAGCACGCGTGATCGGCTTTCAGGTAGGCTATGGCTTTCTCTCGTGAGATTGAGCATGTTTAGGCTTTTGTTTATTGATTTGCTTGAGTATGGAGGGGTTCGGGTGTCGAGCATGCTAAATTTCTATAATTCCTGCCTTAGACCTTATTTCGGGAAAGTGTTGGATTATGACAGCATGTCTCTTGATATTATTGAATATCCATATCTGGTGGTGTATATGATAATATTGAATTGAAGTATATTTGGCCTTAGTCTAGGCTTAGACTAGTGTTGCATAGACTTGCGAGATTTCGGATGTCG
>NW_026024772.1:0-515 GCF_019186545.1 Solanum stenotomum
AGCTAATGAGGTGCTTCACTTTTCTTTGACTATGTAAAAGAATTAATAGTTTGACCCCCCTACACTACTGACTTTATTCACCTGAGCTCTCTATTCTAAATCTTGATCAATAAATTTCGAACATATCCTGTATGTCTTGATGGAACTGATCATTTCTCATCATGAATCCAGGGAGGGGAAAAAGTTGAGGCATTGAAGCTAGAAGAACCAGTATTTAAGGACATGCGTGTGAGTACAAAAGGATTTTCAAAAATGAAGAACCTGAGACTACTCCAAATTGATCATCTTCCTCTTGAAGGGAGCTTCAAGGACATGTTTACAGAGCTTAGAGTGTTAAAATGGCCTCATTGCCATTTGGAACACTTCCCATCGGATTTGCATGTGAACAACCTTGTTATTTTGGATGTGAAATACAGTAGCCTCAAAGAACCCCCTAGTACAAAGGTCTGATGTTCTACAACTTTACTCCTTGATTTTAAACAATTACATCTGCTATTCCGGAGTTAATACATTGC
>NW_026024773.1:0-1084 GCF_019186545.1 Solanum stenotomum
AATATCTGGATGAGGAAATCAATACGATGTGTAATGATATATGTATTAAAATATCATGCTAATTTAGCATTTAATTCTAAATAGATTTTTTTAAAACAGAGAAAATGCATTTATGTTTTCAGATTGTTTGAATTTTTTCACTAAACTGATAAAAATAACAAAAATACTTGTTCTTATAAGTTGTTGTGCATGAAAAAAGAGAACCAAAAACACATTTGTATCATGCTAAGAAAATTATGTTCATTAAGACAAATTATGCATATATAGAACTTCATGTAATAGTGAAACATGCTTCTTAGTTCTAATTTTTATGTATGAGTGATAAATAAAAAATATTAATCTCTCTGTTTCAATGTGTTGATAAATAAAAAATATTAATCTCTCTGTTTCAATGTGTTTGTTCTATATTGACTTGGCATGAAGTTTAAGAAATTAAGGAAGATTTTTGAATCTTGTGATTTTAAATTTTAAATATGTGAAATATAGTAAATGTCTTTTAATCTTGTGATCTTAAATATGTTATGTGGAGTTGGAACTAAGAAAAGAAAAGGGACATTACTTTTTAATAGATTATAAAGAAAAATTCGACAGATTAATTGAAATGAATAGGATAGATTTCAAGATGATAATACATAATGATTCATGATTTTTATATAAGATATAATCCAATGTAACAGACAAATTAACTTTGAATCCTACTAAATTTGTGTCTTATAGTAATAAATAAAATTGAATATTATACTTCAGAGTTTTACAACTTAAAAAATGAATCTACCCATCGTTAATATCAATAAATTTGACAGATTAATTGAAATGAATAGGATAGATTTCAAGATGATAATACATAATGTTTCATGATTTTTATATAAGATATAATCCAATCTAACAGACAGATTAACTCTGAATCCTACTAAATTTATGTCTTATAGTAATAAATAAATAAATTGAATATTATACTTCAGAGTTTTACAACTTAAAAAATGAATCTACCCATCGCTAATATCAATAAATTCGACAGATTAATTGAAATGAATAGGATAGATTTCAAGATGATACTACATAATGATTCATGATTTTTATATAA
>NW_026024774.1:0-204 GCF_019186545.1 Solanum stenotomum
TTAGACTGAGGTGGCATGTTCATCTTCTCTGTGACAGCAGCTGTGATTATGGAAGATGACTTCTCAAGATCCTGGTGCTTGAGAAAAAGCTCATAATATGTGAGCTTGTGAAACAACTCTTCAAAACTCAAGGAAGAATCCCTTGATCTTATGGAAGCCGAGATTTCACGGTACTGAGGGCCAGTCCGCTTAAAATCTTAACAA
>NW_026024775.1:0-266 GCF_019186545.1 Solanum stenotomum
CCATAAACTCCAACGGTTCAACTAAAACTACGAACCATAACTAAGGCGGAAATTCAACCCCTAGAACCTAAAAGTCATTATACCAAAACTCTAACAATTCACAAGTCTAAGGATTAGGGATACAATCCCGAAAGCTTAAACATAACGATATCTCAAGAACTAGTCTATGTCCAAAAATATTGGACTTAAACAAGAGAGATCCATGGCAGCCTGAAAGAATTGGCTCACCCTTAAATCTGGTCACGCTCAAAAGTCACCTAACTAAG
>NW_026024776.1:0-743 GCF_019186545.1 Solanum stenotomum
AATAAGATAAATTAAAAAATGTGGTTTTCTTGATGGATTTAGTTGTTGGAATTAAGTCAAAACTAAACTAGTTAAAGTTATTAAGTTGTTTTAATAAGTTAAATTAAATAATGTGGTTTTGTCAATACTAAACTAGTTTTAAGACTACTACTAGTAAAATTATTATTAAATTTTATTTATAATATAATTGAATATCTATATTTTTGTAGATGGATCATCGTTTGTGGATGTATAATATGCATTATGAAACTGGTGATGGTTTGAATCTGAGTTTATTGACGGTGTTAGAAATTTTATTGAACATACAATGACACTTGACATTTTCAAGATTAATGGATTGGTTAGGTGTCCTTGTAGTGTATGTAAGTGCTTAAAATTTTTTAAACCAGATAGAGTTATGGTTCATTTGTACTGTAATGGATTTAAGCCTAGATATTTTGTATGGATTGATCATGGAGAAAGTGATGGATTGGATGGTATCTTTTATAATACGATGCCTGTTGATGTATATAAGATGGTTGCACCACATGGCTAAATTAGGGTTGAACAAGTTAGAGTTGAACATGATAGGGTTCATGAAATGATCAATGATGTGTCATGTAGGAGAAACAGGCCCAATCGCAATGATGAAGGCGATATTGATCCTTTATTTTCACCGATATCAATTTTTAATCAAAATGGTCGAGGATCTAGAAAGCGTAGAAAGCGAGGCTTTACTGATATGGAAATGCAATCAGCTGTGA
>NW_026024777.1:0-572 GCF_019186545.1 Solanum stenotomum
CCAATGGCTAAAAAGTTGATACAACCAACCATCTCTTACCTTGTCAACCCACATCTTGACAAAACCAACCCGATTCCTTTTTAATCGTACCTTCTCGCTAAAATCCTTAATTGCCTTTTCACGAGTATACTTGTTAAAAATTTCTTCATCCATGGCTTATTGTTGCCCATTTCTTTTGACTCATCATGAAGTCATTAGTTCCCAATATAATCATGACCACCCAAGGGTCGTACCTTGTCCTAGAAACAAGACAGGATCGATTCACTCGATCCACCACTATAATTTTTCTTATAATTAATGCTTAACTCAAGCGTTCATAGTAGCAACCACTTGATTTCTCAATCGAGAATGCAACATCAACCTTCTGACCCGATTAGGTGAAACAACTGACAACTCAGATTTCTCCGCTTCCATACATCACTAGTACCACATCATGAACAACCGCTAAATCCACCACTAGAAGACATCAAATCCATTGAGAAGGTCGTACTCAAACAACCTGTTCATTTACACTCATTAAATAGTTGCAAAACATTACCAAAGTACTTCAGTTTTCGGCCGAAAATGATATG
>NW_026024778.1:0-206 GCF_019186545.1 Solanum stenotomum
CCTTTTTCCATAAGCTAACGCCCCTTGAGGAGTGCTGCCTGATGAAATCAAGAACTTTATGGATCTTCAGAGTCCATATATGGATATTAAATCAGGTGATATCCATAATACAAGTAAAGTAGTTGAAGGCGAGTTTCTTGATTTGCTGGCACAAGTAGAAAGTAAACAACAATGGGCAACTGGACCAATTCTGCCTACAAAATTTG
>NW_026024779.1:0-1378 GCF_019186545.1 Solanum stenotomum
TGCCTGATGAAATCAAGAACTTTATGGATCTTCAGAGTCCATGTATGGATATTAAATCAGGTGATATCCATAATACAAGTAAAGTAGTTGAAGGCGAGTTTCTTGATTTGCTGGCACAAGTAGAAAGTAAACAACAATGGGCAACTGGACCAATTCTGCCTACAAAATTTGATTGTATCTCGAATAGGAATGAGATATGTTTGGAGTGGCTGAATAAACAACCTCCGTGATCAGTTCTTTATATATCATTTGGAACATCAACTACATTTTCTGATAGAGAAGTCATGGCGATGGGACTTGAACAAAGCAAACAAAAGTTCATATGGGTAAATCCTTTCCTTAGCTTGACATGATTCTCTTTCCTTCTGGGTAATCCATCCTTACCCGTTGATTGTAGATAATTCAATCTTTGTTCATAGATTTCTTTGTGCTGATTTGTGCGTAGAGGATTTAATCCCTTCTTAGGTTTTGTGTGCGGTCTACATTCCTTTCTGGCCTAACTTTTTCCTGCAATTTTATTTTTGTCATGTGTTTTTCCATTGCATTCTTATTTCTCAATTCAGCTTTCTCGAAAAGAAATGGTAAATGCCATAATGACATGTTCTGATAAATTATAGTTTCATTTGTTCAGTTTTTTGGCATCACAATCACAAGACCTTGATGCTATTGAGAAAGCGTCAATGTGCATGTACAAAAAAATAAATATGAGGACACATAATGAACTTCTCCAGAACAATTACATTTTTAACAGAAATTCTGAAAAGTTAATTGTCATACCCATGTTTGAAATGATCCTTCAAACACACCCCACAAGAGTTGACAATCGGGAAACATAAATCATGAAATCCAACTCTGCAAGTCAATTTGGCCAAATAATTTGACACAAATTGGCCCACAACTCATGTTCAGCTTATTGATTTTAGCGCAATCACGCTAATATCCGGAGGAAAATTACAATAACAGAGAAATATGACTTTTCACAACTAAACGGTGGCAACTTTTATTCGAACCGCGTCTCTTCCTAAAGGATTTTGATTTTTAAACTAAACGGTGGCAACTCTTCTTCCATAACATGCGTCTCTTGCTGAAACGGCGCCTGTTTTCATAAGAGGGACATTTAAGTAATTTAACTTTTAAATTCTGGACATACTTATAAATACAGAGGATTCTTCTTGTTAATGCTGAACTGTCAAAGCATTTTATTGTCTGAGAAACCCTATTCATCTCTCTCAGTTGCCCCCCACCAACCCCAAAAATGTTGAGAAATTCAAAGAAGCGAAAGGTGAAATTGAGAAAATCGAAGAAGCAAAAGGTAACAGAGGAAGAAGCACCAATCAATAAGTTGCCAGATGCAGTCCTCGTAAAAATTCTCTCACTT
>NW_026024779.1:1668-2397 GCF_019186545.1 Solanum stenotomum
GTCATTGATAACTTTAGATGTTACGCTATGTTGTGGCTTTATTAATGATGCGGTCATTTCGTGGAACTCTCTAAAGAGCATAACATTGGGGTATGTGGTGTTTACCGATGAGGACATGGTGAAATTACTGTCAGGCTGTCCTTCATTGGAAACAATGGAATTATATAGGTATGACGGTTTCCGTCGCGTGGAAATTAATTCATCAAAATTTAAGACACTGAAGCTGATAGATTATGGGATTCCTGGAGTTAAAGATGAATTAGATGGGGTTTCTGGAGTTAGAGATGAATTAGAAATTATTGCCCCGCATCTTCAGAATTTGGAAATATCAGGAGATTTTCTTGATGTTAAGTGTAAATTTGTTGATGTCTCTTCTGTGGTTAATGCTAAGATTACTTACAACAATAAATGTATCAATCACGTCCCAAATGTTAATGAAGAACACAACTGCCGTGACTATAATCAAGTATTATATTCCCTCATCCAAGAAAATCTTCAAAAGTTATGTTATGCAACTGAGCTAACAATTGGAAATTGGTTCACACAGGTTTGTCTTTAACTCGAAACTCCTTACTCCTTTTTTGGTTAATCTTAAGCAGACAGTTGTAGAATGTAAACATTATAGAATTAATTACAGAAACTTGTGGCCCATTCTCCTGTCTAGTTTCTAAAGTAAGGTTCTTTATTCATAGCGGAAAAGGTATGTCCTGAAACGAGGTTTTAGACAAT
>NW_026024780.1:0-37077 GCF_019186545.1 Solanum stenotomum
GCAAAGCTAGATGCAGATTACTACTATTATATTACATTTATAGCTAGATGCAAAGCTAGTGATTCCACGTAACTAGTTGTTGGTTATGGATTTTCACAACCATAACCAACAACTTGTAGGAGTGTGCAATGAGGATCAGCTCCAAGAAACTGAATTAAACTAGTAGTGTCCTTCATTCACGAGAATTTTAATGAACAGAGAAATTGTCCTGTGAAGTGAAAGTAGCGACAAGTGTGTCATCTATTCATAAACTAGTAGATTACGAAGTGCCTATAAATTGTAAATGAAAATTTACCTCACATTATTGCTTGCCGCTCATGGGATTTGGCTTGAATCACCCCCACAACGTTCTAGTATGACATTGGAACTACTAACCTATAAGGAAAAAAAAACATAAAATTCATGATTAAAACATATCAAGATATACCATACTTGAAGAATTAGAAGAAGAACAATTCGGTTCAAGTGGACAAGCAAAATGCTGAAAGCATAGCACGTATGCAATTGATTGATAAATTTTGCATTTTTTAATGTCAAAGTAATTGCAGGAAAAAGTATTATATTACATACAGAACTTCTTTGCAGGAACTTGTGCAAAATAATGTTTAAAAAATCTACTCAGAAAGTGAAAGAGAAATAGAGACTTACTTAAGTTCTGAACTATTGTCCCACCTAGGTCAATTATGGGAATATGGGAAATGTTGGACCACTGGGAGTTCGAGCCACTCCGATTGGTGCAACTTTCTTCTAACTGTGGGCAGACACTAATTCGCAGGTTCCATAATTTAGTGAGGAGTTGCATGGCAGCTCTGGATGGCAGATGCTCCAGTTTTTCGCAGTTACATAAACTTATCTCTTCCAAAGAAACAAGGTTGTCGAGCCCATCCGACA
Organism: Solanum stenotomum; assembly: GCF_019186545.1. Classification (NCBI taxonomy): domain Eukaryota; kingdom Viridiplantae; phylum Streptophyta; class Magnoliopsida; order Solanales; family Solanaceae; genus Solanum; species Solanum stenotomum. Next base: position 892 of record NW_026024780.1, read on the forward strand.
GAGCTTCTAACAATGGACAATCACGGATCTCCAGATACCATAATTTGGGCATGGCATCTGAGAAGTCCACATGTTGTAGCCGTTTGCATCTCACCAGATCTAATGTTACAAGAGAAGTAAGGTTGCCAAGTCTATGAGGAAGAGCCTCGATTCCGAAATCATTTATTCTGATCTCTGTTAGGGCAGAGAGTTGCATAAGCTGATGGGGCAGAGAATCCCAATCCGTACGTCCATATACCTCCAATGTACGAAGGGACGATAGCTGCTGAATGCCATTAAAAATCAATTGGAATGCCTCAAAATTCACCGTCTCTGAGAAAGGACCAATTTCCAAATGCTGTAACCCAGTGAGGTGGTGAAGTCCCCCTGCGGTACACTAACCAATTTGGGACATTCTGATAAACACAAATACGAAAGTGAAGGCATTTCCCACATATGTAAAGGCAAGGAAACCAAGTTGTTACAGTAACTGACCGTCAAAATCTCTAGAGACCAGCATTGCTCTAGCATTCCACTTGGTAAACTGGTCAATCCATTACAATTGGATAACTCAAAACTTTGGAGGGAAGTCAAATAGTTCTCTCCACTGGGAACAGGAAAAGAACTGAAATTGGTGCAGCAGGTAATCTCTAAGCTCTTAAGAGAACGGAGATTGTATAAGCTTTGTGGCAATTCATGAAACTCTCCGCAGAGTGAGACCAATGGGTGTTGAAGAGAAACATTGTTACGTAGCATCTCATCGGGAAGAAAATGAGCTCTTTCACGTTACTAACAACAAGATTCACAAGAGATGTCAAGTTGCTGCACAAGTTCAACAATGGCATTTGACTGTCAACTCCGACAATCTCTAATTCACATAGGATTTCAAATTGATTCGGAGTACTTTCTAACAAGGGACAGTCACTAATCCTCAACTTCTCAAGCCTAGGAAACATTCTTACTCCAACTTCAACTCCCTTCCACTCAATAAGGCTAGCCATATTCTTCAATACTAGTTCTTTCAATGACGGGAACACTTGGATATTGCCATTATTGCTGCTTGATCCATTATCCATTATCTCAATACCATAAAATGTAGGTCCGATGCATTCCAATTCAAGGAATCCTACCAGCTCAAGATGCTGAAGGAACTTCAGTTGGCCAAGAGATGGAATTTCTTTGCACCTTTTGCAACCACTTAATTTCAACATGACCAAATTTGGTAGCAATTCTTCACTGAACCATGAAGGAAATTTAGTCCCTAAATAGTCCACAACTGCTAAGGTTTTCAAGTTCGGATGTGGTTGAAGACCATCCAACACATGCTCATCATTGATCTCACAGCCTTCTGATTCATCACAGGACCATGAATACACCAGCTTGTAGATATTTGGTTTCTCCTGTAAATATGCTGTTCGAGCCTCTTCTTTATTTCCGACTAATTGAAGACGTTCGATCGTCAATTCACCTCTAAGTTTTTTCAAACAACCTAGTTCTTCTATTCGACGACCTTTCTTTAAACCTACATAGAAAAACTGTAGCATCTGAAGACTAGTCAATTGCCCCATATTAACTGTAGCGTCTGAAGACTAGTCATTGATTTAGAACAAGACTTTTCTTGTTGATTCATGGAATTTTTGTTTTGGTTACAACAAGAAGTGCTTCTTTCTTTGCTTGCCGCGCCTCAACTCGTGTTTTTGTTGTAGGATTGAGTGAGGTGACAAAAGCCGAAATCAATATTCCTTGCTACACTCTACATATGCTCATACAATTTTTATGAATTTTGAGTGTGTTTGAATTCAACATCTCATTAGGTATTCATTAAAGGGTTGTCCACCTTTTCAACCCTCTCTATCATACCCTTAGAAAGTGACAACGAATGACTTCTATTATTAAATAAAAGATTTTTTCAAACTAGTTAATTGTTGTTCCTTGACTTTTTTCTTTTGGTATCAATTAAATGAAGGTAGGCCCTGTATGATACATTTGTGGGTAACATAGAAAATTGAGATTGTGAAATCTAAAGAGAGGGGGTAGAGTTGACAAAAATAATAATAATACATAAATGTATCCTTTAATTTGGGCTCATTTGATATATATGTCTTTTAACTGTATAAGTAACCACTTAAACCTATATAGAATTGAACAAGTAGACATATATGTTCTACTTGACGTCTTATGTGACAATTTGTATCCTACCTGATGTCCTGCATGTATTATGCCAAGTAGGATTCACGTGCAACAAACTTCATGACCCTTTTCGGACCCTTTAGGGATCTTCCATAATCCACATACAGGGAAATAATATTTCCAATTCACTTTCTGCCAAATGCAAATGAGTTTACGGAATGTAATTTCCCTTTGCCAATGATGACACTGAAACACATCTAACACAAGTAGCATTTCTACAAGGTCAATGCTGGTGTTTCAAACATGAATCTGAAACGCGGGAAATGGTAAAAAGTCAGTTTTGGAACACGTTTCCTCCTTGGAGAATGGAAAAGCAGATCATTACAAGTAACCACTATAAAAAAAAAGGAGATTTTAGGAGAAAGCAAGACCTATCAAGATGAACACAGATATTGCTAAGGACATTTTAAGAGCCAATGAGCCACTCTTTGCTATAAGATTCATAAAAACTATCTTTGTTGAAGAGCTTCAATCGCAAAAGTTAATATCAACGGAGAAATTATCCTGTCAAGTGAAAGTAACGAGAAGTGTGTCATATATCCATAAAGTTTGTACTGTCTAAAGCATAAAAATCAAGCCATAATTGCAGAGGCATAAAGATTTTTTTTTTAAGAAACTTATATAGATTTCTACCATATATGGGACTTGACATTGTTCCATGAGAGTTTTCTATTTACCAAGAAAAGTATCTTATGAGATATAGATAAATAGGATGATTTAAAAGTAGCATTTGGGAGAAAAAGAAAAACCATTCCAGAGAAAAAAAGCATTGATCTAAAAAACTTACCTTGAGCTTTCAAGCTTCGGGCAAGATGCAACCACAGTCACCGCTGAAGAAAAATGTTCCAATTTCGGTATGTCAGTCAACAAAAACTGTAGAAGCTTCTACTATGAACTATCACATTCTAACAGTTCCACGATTTCATAGAAAGTTAAATACCAAGTCCTGATGAGAGTAGATATCAGAATTTATTCATCAAATAAAATTGCAGAAACTTACATGGAGAATAGACCCGTGTAGCTTCTCAATCCTGATACACTTTTGAGTTCTTTGATGTTTCATATGTAGACTTCAGTTCCCCGAAAAGGTTGTTCAGTACCCAAATACTCATGAAAGTGTCCCGTAATGAGTCTACAGCTGAAGATTCTGTTCTTCATACAAAATAAAAGTGGTGGTTCCTCTCTGAAACATAACAACCCCGTTGAACAGTAATATTGTTTGATGAGAGAAAAGGAATGCAAAAAAGAACTTTATAAACTTGATATAGCATTCCTCTAACAGCTAAAAGAAATACCTAACATGATTCTGCCCATGAATTTTGACTTGATGTACCACAACATTGGCTTTCTACCACGACCTTGTACCTAGTAACCTATGAGCAGAATTATAAATTTTCATGATTAAACTGTTTTTTTAGGAAGGTAATGTTGTATTCATCAGCATAGGCTTCCGAAAATTGGTTCCCAGCAAAAAGAAAGATAGAAATTAGTAGATTACAAAGTGCCTATAAATTCTAAATGAAAATTTACCTAACGTATTTGCCTGCCGCTCATGGGATTTGGCTTGATTTACCACATTGACGAGCATGACCTTGGAACTAGTAACCTATAGGAAAAAATAACATAAATTTCATGATTAAATCATATCAATTGATTGATAATTTCATCATACTTGAAGAATTAGAAGAAGAACAATTCAGTTCAAGTGGAAAGCAGAATGCTGAAAGCATAGCCACAGATGCAATTGATTGATAATTTGCATTTTTTTATGTCAAAATAATTGCAGGAAAAAGTATCAAATTACATACAGAACTTCTTTTCTGGAACTCATGGAAAATAATATTTCAAAAATCGACTCAGAAAGTGAGAGAAGCAGAGACTTACGTAAGTTTTGAATTATCCCCCCACCTACTAAAATTTCTGGAATATGGGAAATGTTGAACCACTGGGAGTTTGTGCTACTCTGATTGGTGCAACTTTCTTCTAATTGTGGGCAGCCTTCAATTCGCAGGATCCTTAATTTGGTGAGGTGTCGCATGGCATCTCTGGATGGCAGACGCTCTAGTTTTTTGCAGTTCTGCAAACTTAACTGTTCCAAAGAACCAAGGTTGCCGAGCCCATCCGATAGAGTTTCCAACAATGGACAATCACGGATCTCCAGATACCGTAATTTGGGCATGGCATCTGAGAAGTCCACATGTTGTAGCCGTTTGCATCTCCATAGTTGTAATGTTTCAAGAGAAGTAAGATTGCAAATATTATGCGGAAGAGCCTCGATACCGAAATCATATATATAGATATGTGTTAGGTCAGAGAGTTGCATAAGCTGATAAGGCAGAAAATCCCAGTGCAAGTGTCCCCACACCCACAAACTACGAAGGGACAATAGCTGCTGAGTACCATTAAAGATCAATTGGAATGCCTCAAAATCCACAGTCTCTGAGAAAGGACCAATACACAATGACCCTAATCCGGTGAGGCAGTGAAGACCCCCTGCGGGTACAGTAATCAATTTGGGACATTCTGATATATCCAAATCTGAAATTGAAGGCATTTCCCACACATGTAAAGGCAAGGAAACTAAGTTGTTACAGTGGCTGACCTTCAAAGTCCGTAGAGACCGGCAATGCTCTAGCATTCCACTTGGTAAACTGGTCAATCTATTACAAATGAATAACCGAAGACATTGGAGGGAAGTCAAATAATTCTCTCCACTGGGAACAGGAAAAGACCTGAAATTGGCGCAGACGGATATTTGTAATCTCTTAAGAGAATGGAGATTGTACAAGCTTTGTGGCAATTCATGAAACTTTCCGCAGTATGAGACCCATAGGTGTTGAAGAGAAACGTTGTTGAGTAGCATCTCATTGGGTAAACAAGTGAGCTCTTTCATGTTATCGACAAAAAGATCCACAAGAGACGTTAAGTTGCTGCACAAGTTCAACAATGGCATTTCACTGTCAACTCCTTCAATTCTTAATTCACGGAGGATTTCAAATTGACTTGGAGTACTTTTTAACAATGGACAGTTACTAATGCTCAACTTCTCAAGCCCAGGAAACATTCTTACTCCAACTTCATCTCCCTTCCACTCAATAAGGCTACACATATTCTTCAATACTAGTTCTTTCAATGACGGGAACACTAAAAAATTGCCATTATTGCTGTGTGATCCATTATCATTAATCTCAACACCATAAAATGTAGGTTCGATGCATTCCAATTCAAGAAAACCTATCAGCTCAAGATGCCGAAGGAACTTCAGTTGGCCAAGCGATGGAATTTCTTTGCACCTTTTGCAACCACTTAATTTCAACATGACCAAATTTGGTAGCAATTCTTCACTGAACCATGAAGGAAATATAGTCCCCAAATAGTTCCCCACTACCAAGGTTTTCAAGTTAGGATGCGGTTGAAGACTATCCAACACATGCTCATCATTGATCTGACTGCCTTCTGATTCATCATGGGACCACAAATATGCCAGCTTGTAGATATTTGGTTTCTCATGTAAATATGCTGTTCGAGCCTCTTCTTTATTTCTGACTAATTGGAGACGGCCGATCATCAATTCACCTCTAAGGTTTTTCAAACAACCTAATTCTTCTATTTGACGACCTTTCTCTGAACCTACGTAGAAAAACTGTAGCGTTTGAAGACTAGTCAATTGCCCCATATTAGGTGGCATCTGAAACTGATCATTACCTATATACCTTGATCTCCAACCCCCAAAACTAAAAGCTGATTGGTAATGATAGTTGCAATAGATGTGTCTCAAACTTATCATATTTGCCATTTCTTCTGGAAGCTTCCTGAGTGAAGAACAGTTATTGACTCTAAATGTTTGCAAATTGTAGAGCTTGCAAATGGAGTTGGGCAAGGTTTTTATCACGGTGTTGGAGAGATCAAGATATCTCAAGTATATTAGCTTGCCGATATTGGCTGACAACTCCTTGATGCCTGACCTGGACAGATTTAAAACCCTCAAGAACTGAAAGCTCAACAGCATATCATCAGATATATTTCTTTTCAAGAACAATGTGCACAAACGTCCTAGCTCATTTATCTTATCTATTTGATCACTTGGTGAGTTCCATCCAAAGTATCGCACTTGAGAAAGATTTTCTCCTCCGACAGTTTTTTGATCAAATAGTTTAGACTTTAAAATATCTCCAGCCAAATCATGCACAAGATCATGCATCTTAGAGTGTGTTATATTGTTGAGCTCATCTAGCTTAACATCTTGCAGCAAGGAATTTTGCAACAAAAGTTGAAAAGACTTGTTCCCAATATCTTCCATCACAGTGGTCTCTTGAGATGGACGGAGAAACCCTTCTGCCATCCAGAGTTGGATAAGTTGGTCCTTTTCAAACTCAAAATCTTTTGGAAACATAGCAAAGTAAGCAAAACATTTCTTTAGATGTGGAGATGGTAGATAATCATAGCTGAGTTTTAAGATTTTCTTTAAGCTATTTTCCCCGTTATCATCTTCACCTGCAACAAGGGGGTTGCCATCAAGAATTGCTTGCCATTCATGTTTTTCCTTATATTGTAAGAGGCCGCCCAATACACTTGCAGCCAACGGTAGGCCTTGACATATTTCAACAATCCTGTTTTCCATGTTCACCATTTCTTTTGGAACTTCCCCATCAACAAATGCTTTATGTTTGAAAATGGACCAACAATGATCGTCTGTTAATTTCCCCAACATATGAAGATCTGCTGCTACTATGGATGCCACCTGCTTCATACGAGTAGTCACGAGAATGCAGTTTCCTCTAGATGTATTTATTCCCCTCAAGGTGTCCATGAAATCGTGCCACAATGTAGAGTCAACATGCCACAAATCATCCAGGACCAGCAAATACTTTTTTCCTCCTAATTCATCTTGTAGTGTCTTGACTATTATATCTCTGCTCTGGACCTCAACTTTCCTCTGTGTCAATGATTCGAGGATCAGTTCAAGAAAGCTCTTAGTTTCTGACATTTCAGGTAGGCACAACCAAACTCTCTTTTCGAACTGCTGCTTGATGTGTTCATCATTGAAAATTCTCTTAGCCACAGTTGTTTTCCCTAAACCCCCCATACCCACTATGGGAATGGTGCACAGAACAGCATCCTTTCTCATGTTCACAATCTTCTCCTTTATTTCAGCAACATCTTTGTCTCTACCAACAACATCCGAAGCAACAACCACGGAATCTGTTTCTCGAATTGGAAGTATTTTCCAAGAAGGAACCATCAGTGATTGGAGACCGAGGTCATTGGCTAACTGATTGATAGCCCTCAACTCTTCATTGATGTGGTTGATTTTTCGAGACATTTTGTACTTAAAAGCAGTATGAGAAAAGAAGTTGCTGACCTTTTCCATTAGTTTGGTTCGGATGTTCATCACTTGTGCTTTGAGAGATTCATATCTGAATTCGTCAAACACATTTTCAGCATCTTCAGCAACTCTCTCAAGCATCTTGAGCCATTCTTCCACAGTGTGATCATTGACTTGTCGACTTTCAGCATCATGAATGAAAGCTAGGATCATGGATACATATTTAGACAGCATTCTGAGATTTTTCTTACAGTTCATTAAACTTTTGGCCTCCTCGATAGTGAGAGAAAGCAGCTTCTCAAGCACAACTTGAACTGTAGCACCAATTACAGGATCGGTCATCGTTGTGATGCTCCTTCACAAAGTCTTCTTCTTCTTCTACACCAAAGTCTTCTCAAAGTTCTTGCAGAAGTCTTCTTTTTCTAGTTGTTTGCCCACCACTAAAAGAAAGAGAACAATTCATACACAATAATTTGAATAAAGAATAGCTTTTGTGGATTAACAGCTAATCATTCTTTAAATAAATATATTTTGGGTGGTGGTTGTGTTTTTTTTTTATTTCTAATGAATGACAGACTCTTTCCAATTAGTAGTTGACAGATAATGGGCAGTTTAGAACCGTTAAGCTATTTAATCTACTCCCATTCCTATTACTAACACTCCAAATACAATTATAGTATGAGGGTTAATCTCAAAGAGTTAAATTTGATTACCCTCCTAATCTATATTGTTGCATATTTCAACTCTTTGAGACCTATTGCATTAACATAGTGAAGTTATTTGTTGAAAAAATGCAGTTAAGAACCAAGTCTAGTGGTGGCAAATGGGCGTGTTGGGTCAAATTTGGGCGGGTTGAAAATGGGTCAACATAAAATGGGTAATAATTCAACCCGCCCATATTTGATATGGGTAACAAATGGATTGGGTAAAATACTAGTTTATCCATATTTTCATGAGTAAATAGTGCTCTACTTAAGAATTCAACATGGAGAAAATATTTTAATATTTTTTTAGCTAAAAAATGTTGAAAATGCTTCATTTAGTTTTATTGTATCATAAAAGCAAAAAAAAATAAAAAATCCTAACTTTTCAATATAAAATAAATTTATGTAATAACAAGGGGAAAATATTTTTAATTTCAAAGTAAATGAATAGTTGCATTTTAGGACTAAATCATGCTTAATGCACTTTAAGGCTTAAGCAATGTCAATACTAATACATGATTTGCTTATTTTACACTATTATTTATTATCCAATATAAAATTAAACAAATATAATTATAATTAACAAAAGAAATGTACATTTAAAATATATATTTTTGGATGACCAAAGACTTCACATTTTCAATTATAGAGAAAAATAATTAGTTCTATAGAAAAACATAAAAAGGAAAAGAAATTACAATTTTTTTTAGTAATATCATGAATTTTGAGTGAATAAAAGTTAGAAGCTTAACCAATTTGACTAATCCATATTTTACCCATATTTTATGGGTTGAATATGGGTATCAACCCATATTTTAACCATGTAAAAAGTCACTCACTTACCCCATTAAAATATGGGCTCATTTTACCGGCACTAGAGCCAACAAAAGGAAAACATTACCAAATTACCCCAAGAGAATAAAATCATCAAAGGAAAAGGGAAGTACGTAAAGAAAGATTGTACGTACTTCACAAAAACGGTTGATTAAATGTGCAATGATTCCAGCCCTTGTGGCATCGATAACATGCTCATCATCGATTTGAAACATGTATGTTCCAGCACCCTGAGATTAGAAATCATGTTGTTAGAGCAAATGAACAATACATCTTAGATCCTTCATCGAGCTAGTGAACAAGAGTATATTTTGAACTACTTTTGAGAATATAATAAATTAGTTAGATAATAAAATACATGTTATTATCCATAAATATTAAATTAAAGAAATGTGAACAATAAAATTTAAAACTCACAAGTAAAAATAAATAAATATATTTGTGTTATATCTACAAGAAGAGCGTTTGATAATTATATTAAGTCAAATGATAAGTTAATAAAAATCAATACTGATAATTTTAAACGACAAATAATGTAATAAAGAAATATATATATGAAACATAAAAATTATTTGATAATCATATGATTTATTATCTATGTTCATATAGAATTTATTATGGGATGGAAAAAGGGAAGGGGAAGCCGGGTAAGGAGGGAGGGGGTNGGAGGGGGGGGGGGGGGGGGGGGGAGTAGATTTAATTAAGGAACAATACACTAATTGGACTTTTAAAATGGAGTAATATGTTTAATATGCTCAGATAAAATATTACAATCTAAAATGATTTAAACTAATATTTTAATATTATCTGTGCATCGCATGGGTACATATACTAATTTAAATTTAACAACGCTTAGTCTAATTTATTAAATATTAAATAGTAAAATTTCTATGATATTTTGTTTGAAAAAAGTAAAAACATCTCATAATAAATTAAATATTTTCTACCACTCCTAACATTTATAGAGAGTTTTTTACTGCTATAACATCTTATATATTATAAATAAGTCTTTTTTACTATTTCATTTTGTTAAATGTGCTTAGTCAAAACATTATTGAAATATGGTACCCAAATTAATACATGAGAAATATTATTGATTTTTTAATTTTTATTGTATTTACTTCATATGTTATGGATAGTCGTGATAAAACAAATTAAACTGATTTTATACTTTTATTTCATAATTAGACAATAACTAAGAAAACAAACAAACATAAAAAGTTGGAAAGAGTTTAATGCGAGGTTGATGTGAAACAAGAAGATAAAAATAAAATAGAAATAGAAAAAGCTAGATAAAAGAGATAGACACAATTAAATTCAAACAACTAAGAGATGTAATGGTGAAACTAACCAACAACACCACTTAATTGGGAAATAAAAGCACCTAATCTATTAGAATCCTCAAGAAAGTAATAATCTTACTTGCAAATTCTAGGATAAAATGTTGAAGTTCAACAAAGGGCTTCCAAACTCTCACAAGAGGCATAACATGTCAAAAACTCCTTATGAAACCCTAATATCTACTATTTATACTAAAACTAAAATAGTGAAGAAAGACTCAATTGCCCTTCATTAAAATTACAAGGTAATTAAAATGGTAGGGCACTTAATATATTAAATATCTTTAAGTCTTCCATGTTGGTGCCTTCCAAATGTTCCATCTTCATCCATAAAGCTTGCAATGCTTGAAGATCCTTACTTGACTCCTTGTGAAAGGCCTCCTTGAAGTAGTGTCACTTTGATCTACATCAGAGGTGGACTAAGGCTAATTGTTTAACTCATCTTAATTAAAGAAATATTTAGTTAATGTCCCGCTCATTTATTATTCAATGACTTGTCTAAATTTAGTAAATTCTTTTTATTGACACTCCTACTTAAGAGTAAGAGTGTAATAAAATATTGAAATTTATCTAGGGAAAAGACATAGATTTTCTCCTAAATTTGTCTCGAAAAGTCAGTTACAGGCTTAAACTATCATGATGACCTACTACACACCTTAACTACTCAAAAGTGAATTTATTACCACCCTGAGACGTGTAACAACACTCACATTATGTGGTGTATTACACTCGCTGTCACATCAGCGCTACGCCATCGTTATGTCATAAATTATAATTTTTTATTTTCTTTTCTTTATTAATTAACTTTTCTTTTGTTAACTATATTTTACTCTATCTAATCCCTAATTAATTGTTTTAATTCTCTAATAATTATATATTCTTCATCACTAATCCCACCCATTTTCAATTCTCATTTCACCGGAAAATCATATCCGGCCCCCACCCTCACTATTGATTTTGTTCTTCACCATCACTATATCACCTTCAATTCTTCTTCTTCTTTGTCACCCAATACCAAATATCACCACCACCATTATCAATATCGATTTTTTCTTCTTCACCACCTTCAATTACTTCTTTTAATGTTTGTCACCCGCCACCCATCACCACCAAACCCATAAAACTGCTATTACCACCAAAACGAAAAATTGATTAACAACCAAAAATTCTTTAACAAAGTCAAAAAAGAATGAAAAAGATAGAAACAATCAATCAATTTTTTTCTAGATAAAATACAATTATTCACTAACAAATTTTATGGGAATTAACCTAATTGCGAATAAAAAAAATTGTGCTTTAAGATTGTGATAAAAAATAAAGAAGTGTGATGAAAATAAAGAATGAAGAAGAAGAGGACAATGAGTGCGGTTTGAAGAAGATGTGTGGGGGTGTGTGAGGGTGGAAAAGAGGATTCTAACTTTTTTTTTTTACTTTAATTTCAAACTGACGAGCCTATTTTTTATTTTTGTTTTATTTTGTTGCCACATCAGTTTTAGAGGGTAAAAAATTCACTTTTGAATAGTATATGTGTGTAATAGATCACTATGATAGTTTAAGTGTGTAACTGATTTTTTGGGATAAGTTCAAAGGGAAATTTATATCTTTTCACATTTATCTATTCTTAATTAGAGATATTAAGTTCCAACTTTAAAAAAGAAATCCCATGAAGGAATAGTACTTATTTAAAAGAGTCAAACACATTGTTCTGTGGACATGTTTTTCTTAGTACTCCCTCTTTCTCAATAACGTTTGAATTTTGAGAATCAAATATTTTAATTTTAACTATAAATTTAGACATGACATCTTTACGTTATTTCAAAAATATTATAAAACACGATAATTTATAATTCAAGGACAGAGAAAATACTATTTTTCAGTTCTGTTTTCCCACAATAATACACAATTTTGACAAAGTTTGGCTGGATTTCCGTCTTATGGAGGGAGGGGGGAGGGAAAAGGCTTATGTGCCTCATTCTATCAAAGATAAGTATTCCACTGGACTCTTTTTTTTTTTTTTTTGAGAAACTTAGATAAAATATTTATTGGATCAAATTTTTTATTTAAAATAATATAATTATCATTAATTATTTAAAATGATTATTCGATCACTTAACCCCTCTTTTCTTTGTGATACAGTGGAAAAGACTAATAAGTAATACTCAATCTTTCATAAGATATACTGCTTAAATCTAACATGAGTAAAAGCTTCATTTCCTTGACTGCATTTTCTCAAATCTTATTCATGTCTGTGACCTTTAATGATTAATTCAACATACACGAAAAGCTCAACTGATTATCATGATTCATATGGAACAAACTTAATCATTCATGAATCCTTTACGGACCCTTTTAAGGGATGTTCCACATACAGTGAAGTAATATCTCCAATTCACTTTCTGCCAAATGCAAATGAGTTTACGGAATGTAATTTCCCTTGCCAACGATGACACTGAAACACATCTAACACAAGTAACATTTAGACAGGGTCCTTTGTGGTGTTTCAAACATGAATCTGAAACATGGGAAATGGTAAAAAGTCAGTTTTGGAACACGTTAAGCAGATCATTACAATTAACCACTAAAAATAAGGAGATTTTAGGTGAAAGCAAGACCTATCAAGATGAACAGATATTGCTAAGGACATTTTAAGAGCCAATGAGAACTATAAGATTCATGACAACTATCTTTGTTGAAGAACTTCAATCGCAAAAGTTAATATCAACGGAGAAATTATCCTGTGAAGTGAAAGTAACAAGAAGTGTGTCATATATCCATAAAGTTTCTATTGTCTGAAGCATGAAAATAAAGATTTTATTTATGAGTCTATTAAGAAACTTATATAGATTTCTACCGTATATGGGACTTGACATTGTTCCATAGATAAGTATGATGATTTAAAAGTAGCATTTGGGAGAAAAAAGTATTGATCTAAAAAACTAACTTACCTTGAACTTTCAAGCTTCGTGCAAGATACAACCACAGTCACCGGCTCATGAATACCTCATAAGCATTAAGCAGATTTCAATGGCACCGACCACCCATTACTTCCATTATCTTCATCATATCACCTGACTAGATATGACAAATACTAAGATTCTTCTTATTTCGTACCGGATGGGAGAGGGGAGGCTCAGACATTAATGCCGTGAGATAGTAAAACATTGAAAGTTAAAGGGGGATAAAACAGCTTACATTCTAACAGGTCACAATTTCATAGAAAGTTAAATACAAAGTCCCTATGAAAGTAGATATCAGACTTTATTCATCAAATAAAATTGCAGAAACTTACATGGAGAATAAAAGGGCAATAGGTTCATGCAAAGACAGAGGATAGACGTGTGTAGCTTCACATTGAGCACCCTATATGCTTTGAGTTTTTTGATGTTTCATATGCAGACTTCAGTTCCCCGAAAAGATGTTCAGTACCCAAATACTCATGAAACTGTTTCGTAATGAGTCTACAGCTGAAGATTCTGTTCTTCAAACAAAATAAAAGTGGTGGTTCCTCTGTGAAACATAACAAACCCGATTAAACAGTAAAAATGTATCATGAGAGAAAAGGAATGAAGTTCCTATAAATAACAACTTGACAAACTTGTTATAGCATTCCTCTAACAACTAATAAAGATACCTAATGTGATTGCTGCCCGTGGATTTTGACTTGATATACCACAATGAAGTTCTTCCATGACCTTGGACCTAGTAATGTATGAGCATACACATAAATTTTCATGTTGTATTCATCAGCATAGACCTCCAAAAATTTGTTCCCAACAAAAAGGAAGACAAAAAATTTAGAAGATTACAAAGTGCCTATAAATCCTATATGAAAATTTATCTAACCTAATTGCCTGCCGCTCGCTCATGGGATGAGGCTTAATTTACCACAACAACGTTCTAGTATGACCTTGGAACTAGTAACCTAAAAAAAAAACACATAAATTTTCATATCAAGATGTGAAAATTTAAAAATTAGAAGAAGAAACAGACTTACATAAGTTTTGAATTTTCCTCCCATCTACTTTAATATTTGGAACACGGGAAATGTTGGACCACTGGGAGTTTAAGCTACTCCGATTGGTGNNATAACAAACCCGATTAAACAGTAAAAATGTATCATGAGAGAAAAGGAATGAAGTTGACAAACTTGTTATAGCATTCCTCTAACAACTAATAAAGATACCTAACGTGATTGCTGCCCATGGATTTTCACTTGATATACCACAATGAAGTTCTTCGATGACCTTGGACCTAGTAATGTATGGGCATTAACATAAATTTTCATGTTGTATTCATCAGCATAGACCAGGGGCGGCTCAAAGTAATTAGAGGCTTAAAGCGAAATTTCAATTAGAAGCCTAAAATCTAAATAAACTTCATATATATGCATTTAAAAATTATTTTTCTAACTTTTAGATTTCAATAAGAGCCCCAAAATCTATATAAACTTCATATGTATTTATTTAAAAATTATTTTTCTAACTTTTTTGATTTAAATTTTTGCTTAAAATTTCTTTATAGATGGTTTCTTCAAATATCTTTTTTATTATTATTAGTTTTAGGTAAGATTTTATCGATTCAACATTAGAAAACACTCTTTTACTGGGGCATAACTATATGAATTGTTAACATAATTCTTAGTAATAAGTTGACAAACTTCAAATAAAAACAAGAGTTAAAATCATAAAATTTGATTCAAG
Source organism: Solanum stenotomum (assembly GCF_019186545.1). NCBI lineage: Eukaryota > Viridiplantae > Streptophyta > Magnoliopsida > Solanales > Solanaceae > Solanum > Solanum stenotomum. The sequence goes on from NW_026024780.1 coordinate 15,965, forward strand.
AAGTTGATAACTTGGTATATCCTACTTTAATATGTTTGTTGTATTGCTTGAAAATTTAAGAAGAAATAAAAATAATAATTTGTAATTTACTTTGTTCAATATTTTTCGACTATTGATTCATATTTTTGACAAACTATTACTCTACCTTATCAAAGATTTGAAAAAAAAAAGAGTTCAAACAGATAAATAATATGAGTGATAGAGAAAAATAATTGTTTTTTTCTATTTGAATGGGGTGAAGGAGAACAAAATAATATAATTTTATGTAAAAAAATTAACAAAAAATTTATTCTTGGTAAGAATTTGAGGCCCCCAATTTGCATATGCCTCAAATTTTGTATGCAAGAGCCGCCCCTGGCATAGACCTCCAAAAAAAATGTTCCCAGCAAAAAGGAAGACAAAAAATTTAGAAGATTACAAAGTGCCTATAAATCCTATATGAAAATTTATCTAACCTAATTGCCTGCCGCTCATGAGATGAGGCTAAATTTACCACAGCAACGCTCTAGCATGACCTTGGAACTAGTAACCTAAAAAAAAAAAAACACATAAATTTTCACATCAAGATTTGAAAATTTAAAAATTAGAAGAAGAAACAGACTTACATAAGTTCTGAATTTTCCTCCCATCTACTTCAATATTTGGAACACGGGAAATGTTGGACCACTGGGAGTTTGGGCTACTCCGATTGGTGCAACCTTCTTCTAACTCTGGGCAGCCTTCAGTTTCCAGTTACAGTAATTTGGTGAGGTGTTGCATGGCCTCTCTGGATGACAGATGCTTTAGTTTTTCACAGTTCTGCAAACTAAACTCTTTCAAAGAACCAAGGTTGTCAAGCCCATCCGACAGAGCTTCTAACAATGGACAATCATGAATCTTTAGATACCGTAATTTGGGCATGACATCTAAAAAGTCCACATGTTGTAGTCGTTTGTACCCCATGAGCCTCTGTGAAACATAACAAATCCTCTTTAAACAGTAAAATAGTAAAATTGTTTCATGAGAGAAAAGGAATGTGAAAAAGAACTTGACAAACTTGTTATAGCAGTCCTCTAACAACTAAATAAAAATACCTAATATGATTCCTGCCCGTGGATTTTGACTTGATATACTACAAGGATGTTCTACCATGACCTTGTACCGAGTAACCTATGAGCAGAAACATAAATTTTCTCAATTAAACTTCTTTTTTTTTGGAAGGTAGTGTTGTATTCATCAGCACAGACCTCCGAAAATTGATTCCCAACAAAAAGAAAGATAGAAATTAGTAGATTACAAAGTGCCTATAAATTGTAAATGAAAATTTACCTAACGAAATTGCCTGCCGCTCATGGGATTTGGCTTGATTTACCACACCACTGTTCTAGCATGACCTTGGAACTAGTAAAAACATAATTTTCATGATTAAATATTAATTCTTCAAGAAATAATATTTAAAAAATTGACTAAGAAAGTGAAAGAGAAACAGAGACATACGTGTATCCTGAATTATCCTCCCGTCTACATAAATTTTTGGAATATGGGAAATGTTGGACCACTGGGAGTTTGGGCTACTCCGATTGGTGCAACTTTCTTCTAACTGTGGGCAGCGTCCAATTTCCAGGTACAGTAATTTGGTGAGGCGTTGCATGGCATCTCTGGATGGCAGATGCTCTAGCTTTTCGCAGTTATATAAAACTAATTGTTCCAAAGAAACAATGTTGCCTAGCCCATCTGACAGAGCTTCTAACAATGGACAAGCATATATCCTGAGATGCCGTAATTTTGACATGGAATCTGAGAAGTCCAAATGCCGTAGCCGCTCGCACTCCTCTACTTGTAATGTTTCAAGAGAAGTAAGGTTGCCAAATCTATGAGGAAGAGCCTTCATTCCGAAATTGCATATTTTGATCTCTGTTAGGGCAGAGAGTTGCATAAGCTGATAGGGCAGAGAATCCCAGTGCCCACGTCCCCACACAGTCAATCTATGAAGGGACAACAACTGCTGAATGCCATTAAAAATCAATTGGAATGCCTCAAAATCCACCATCTCTGAGAAAGGACCAATTTCCAATATCCTTAACCTGGTGAGACAGTGAAGGCCTCCTGTGGGTAGAGTAATCAATTTGGGACAATCTGATAAACCCAAATAGGAAAGTGAAGGCATTTCCCACACATGTAAAGGCAATGAAACTAAGTTGTTACAGTTGCAGACATTAAAAACTTCCAGAGACCGACAATGCTCTAGCATTCCACTTGGTAAACTGGTCAATCCATTACAATTGGATAACTCAAAACTTTGGAGGGAAGTCAAATAGTTCTCTCCACTGGGAACAGGAAAGGAACTGAAATTGGTGCAGCTGGTAATCTCTAAGCTCTTAAGAGAATGGAGATTGTAGAAGCTTTGTGGCAATTCACGAAACTCTTTGCAATCTGAGACACACAGGTATTGAAGAGAAACGTTGTTGCGTAGCATCTCATCTGGAAGACAAGTGAGATTTTTCACATTACTAACATCAAGATCCACAAGAGATGTCAAGTTGCTGCACAAGTTCAACAATGGCATTTCACTATCAACTTCTTTAATTTTTAATTCACGCAGGATTTCAAATTGACTTGGAGTACTTTTTAACCGTGGACAGTTTGTAATCGTCAACTTCTCAAGCCCAGGAAACATCTTTACTCCAACTTTATCTCCCTTCCACTCAACAAGGCTACGCATATCATTCAACTCTAATTCTTTCAATGACGGGAACACTTGGGTATTGCTGCTTGATCCAATATTAATCTCAACACCATAAAATGTAGATTCGATGCATTTCAATTTACGGAATCCTATCAGCTCAAGATGCCGAAGGAACTTCAGTTGGCCAAGTGATGGAATTTCTTTGCTTTTGCAACCACTTAATGTTAAATTGACCAAATTTGGTAGCAATTCTTCACTGAACCATGAAGGAAATTTAGTCCCCAAATAGTTCCCCACTACTGATAAGGTTTTCAAGTTAGGATGCGGTTGAAGGCCATCCAACACATGCTCATCATTGTTCCAACAACAGACTTTAAATTCATCATGGGACCATGAATATGTCAGCTTGTAGATATTTGGATTCTCCTGTAAATATGCTGTTTGAGCCTCTTCTTTATTTCTGACTAATTGGAGACGGCCGATCATCAATTCACCTCTAAGGTTTTTCAAACGACCTAATTCTTCTATTCGACGACCTTTTTCTGAACCTACATAGAAAAACGGTAGCGTCTGAAGACTAGTCAATTGCCCCATATTAAGTGGCATCTGAGAATCTGATTGGTAATAATAGCCGCAAGATATGTGTCTCAAACTTATCATATTTGCCATTTCTTCTGGAAGCTTCTTGAGTGAAGAACAGCCATCGACTATAAATGTTTGCAAATTGTAGAGCTTGCAAATGGAGTTGGGGAAGTCTTTGATCCGAGTGTTGGAGATATCAAGATATCTCAAGTATATTAGCTTGCTGATTGAGGCTGACAACTCCTTGATGTCTGACCTGGACAAATTTAAAACTCTCAAGAACTGAAAGCTCAACAACATATCTTCAGATAGATTTCTTTTCCAAAACAATGTGCACAAACGTCCTGGCTCATTTATCCTCTCTATTTGATCACTTGGTGAGTCCCATCCAAAGTATCGGACTTGAGAAAGATTTTCTCCTCCAACTCTCTTTGGATCAAATAATTTAGATTTCAATATATCTCTCGCCAAATCATGCACAAGATCATGCATCTTACAGCATGTTATATTGTTGTTCTTATCTAGCTCAACATCTTGCAGCAAGGAATATTGCAACAAAAGTTGAAAAAACATGTTCCCTACGTCTTCCATCACAGGGATCTCTTGACTTGGATGAAGAAACCCTTCTGCCATCCAGAGTTGGATTAGTTGGTCCTTTCCAAACTTATAATCTTTTGGAAACATTGCAAAGTAAGCAAAACATTTTTTTAGATATGGAGATGGTAGATAAACATAGCTGAGTTTTAGGATTTTCTTTAAGCTATTTTCACCTACAACAAGGGGGTTTCCATCAAGAATTGCCTGCCATTCATGCTTCTCCTTGTTGCGCAAGAGGCCTCCTAAAACACTTGCTGCCAACGGTAGACCTTGACACATTTCAGCAATCCTGTTCTCCACACTCAGTTTTTCCTGTGGAACTTCCCCATCAACAAATGCTCTTTGTTTGAAAATCGACCAACAATGATCTTTTGCTAATTTTTCCAACATATGAGGACCTACTGCTGCTACTGTGGATGCCACCAGTTTCATACGAGTCGTCACAAGAATGCAGTTTCCTCTGGAAGTATTTATTCCTCTCAAGCTGTCCATGAACTCATCCCACACTGGAAGGTCAACATGCCACAAATCATCTAAGACAAGCAAATATCTTTTTCCTCCTAATTCATCTCGGAGTTTCTTGACTATTATATCCCTGGTTTGGACCTCAAGTTTCCGCTCTGTCAATGATTGGAGGATCTGTTGAAGAAAGCTCTTAGTGTCTGACATTTCAGGTAGACACAACCAAACTCTCTTTGCAAATTGCTTTCCGATCTCTTCATCATTGAAAATTCTCTTAGCAATAGTAGTTTTCCCTAAACCCCCCATGCCCACTATGGGAATGGCACACAGAACAACTTCCTCTCTCATGTTCAACATCTTATCCTTTATTTCAGCAACATCTTTGTCTCTACCAACAACATCTGAAGCAACTACTAAGGAATCTGTTTCTCTGATTTGTAGTATTTTGCGAGAAGGAACAGTCAGTGATTGGAGACCGAGGTCATTGGCTAACTGATTGATAGCCCTAAACTCTTCATTGATGTTGTTGATTTTTCGAGACATTCTGTACTTAAAAGCAGTATTAGAAAAGAAGCTACTGACTTTTTCCATTAGTTTGGTTGGGTTTTTCATCACTTGTGCTTTGAGAGATTCATATGTGAATTTGTCAAACACATTTTCAGTATCTTCAGCAATTCTCTCAAGCATCTTGAGCCATTCTTCCACAGCCTGATCTTCGACTTGTCGTCTTTCAGCATCATGAATGAAAGCTTGGATGATGGATACATATTTTGTGAGCATTCTGAGATTTTTCTTGCAGTTCCTTAAAGTTCTGGCCTCCTCAATAGTGAGAGAAAGCAGCTTCTCAAGCACAACTTGAACAGTAGCACCAATTACTGGATCGGCCATTGTTATTTTTGCTCCTTCACAAAGTCTTCTTTTGCTAGTTCACGGATAAAATCAGTGGACTGTTTCCAGTTACCTGAGAGCATAAATAAGAAAAAATTGTAACTGACCAGGTTTTTGATCCTTAAGCTATATGCACTTAAATTACTAAATTGTTGAAAAATTTGAGAACATCATCTGGATAGAGCATAGTTGAGTGGCACAGACATTATCAAAGGTCGTCGTCTCAGATTTACTCATAAGTCATCAAATTAGACACAAGAAAATCAGATGAAATCAGATGTTTTCTTATAACTCCTGTCTATGATACCAAGTTGTTACATTCCCGTGATATGGATCAAGTTATGGAGTGCTGCAAGATGAAATGAGATGTTTTCTTCCTATGGTCACTTTCCAATTAGTAGTTTAGGTGTGGTTTAATACAAAGATTGTGATAGTTTTATTATCTAACTCGCGAAAACACACAGGATTGAGGTGTGTTTTTAACCATTTAACTCTATGAAAAACTTAAACATTTCCCCTGCAATTACATACTAATCACTTACCTTATCTAAAGAATTTAGCACTAACCTTATCTTCCACAAATTCAATAAGGAGACACATTTTGAACCTTTTGTCTGTTAAAAAACCTAACGGAAATTTGGGTTGGGATTAAAAGTGCACCACTTTATTGAATAACTAGTTCTAGGAACGTGCGTTGCACGTTTATCCCAAAATACTTCATATAAATTTTGATTGCAAATAACATATTTTATGCCCTTCAAATCTATTGATATTTACTAAAAAATTCATCATTTTTACAATAGAAAGTACATAGATTTTCCTAATAAAAAGAATATATAAGTGCATAAAGTAAAATTAACTAACTATTGTACAAATACAATATTCAAATGAGGATTCTAAAATACCACATGCTAGGCTAACGTATACAAAGCAACAAAACATAAGCATAGAGATTTTCTCATTTTTTTTCATTAATTCCTTCTTTCGTTAATTTGACTGTAGGAGACTAATTGGAACGAAATATATTTGTTAGCTTTATACTTTATGACTTGTGTATGTGTATCCTTCATTGTATTTTCCAGGTGTTAGATGAAGGGATTATAGGAAATTAAAAGGAAAAACAATCACCAATTGATGAAGGGGGAGTATATAGATTCAGAGGATAAAAATTTCACAAATTATGAATCAATGGAACTCACCTCAATATTAACTTATCGAATCTCCTATTATTCCTCAATAGCTCAATGATAGATCAATCAATTGTTAACTGATTGGTCGTACGTTGATCCAAATACTATATGACACAAGGTGTTGTCTAGTACATAGAGATGGGTGAGGAGTTCAAACAATAATTAGAGTTGGTAATGAGCACAAACATACTGGAATGTGTATTGTATGACGAGTTCTGAATTATTGCATTATTAATTTATTAATTAATGGTATTGGTAGGTAAACATCAATTAGTGCTTTATTAATTAATTATAGTGTTTCGTCCTATTGACTGTTTTATTAAAAGCGACATCAACTTTATTCTAGTCTTTGAGAATAAGACAATAATGTCTTATTCCATAAAATATATTAAAAAAAGACCCATGATGTAGATGTAGTCATTTTCTTTAAAATAAAAAGAAACTCATATCAAATGTGTGACACTAATGATGGAGGGCGGACCGATGAGGGTAGGCCAAAGAAAAAGATTAACAACCATTTAGGCTGGCAAGCATTTTAGTTGAATCACACATCGGAATAGCCCAAATAGGAGAGGAACGTAAAAAAGAAGTTACAATTAATACATAACACAAGTTCACTACACTTTTGAGCTCGACGATAGCATATCACTAAATGGCTCTGACTAAATGGACATCCAATTTTGATTTCTTAAATTGTATTTTTTTCCCTTGTAAACATGAAAAATCCACCAGTTGTGAAAAACATCAAATTTCTCCAATTATTATGCAATCTAATTACTAAATGAGCAAACCATGATTCATATACACGATATCAAAACATCCTAAAGAGCCGTAATGATTGAATCACACATATCTTTTTGTGCTTCATTGTGATCATTGGGAAACAATTTGGTTAATATTTTCATTAAACTAGTTATATTCTTACTTGAAGTCAAACTTAATAAGTATTATAAAAATTATTTTATTTGTCGATTTGGATAACAAGTTACGTTGTAACCCTAACACCATGTAATATTGTCTTGCTGAAAGTATTTCTGACATCAAAACAATAAAATAAAAATGCAAGACACAAGTTGCTCTATACACAAAATACAACCATGGTAGAGAAATGTAGCAAAGTAACTGGCATAAGTTGCTCTTTCTACTTTGAATGCTATTCAACACTGCCAGGTTAATTCAGTTTAGAATTTCAGGAGCTGTGGGCTGGGTGTTCCGACTGGACCATTGGACTCTCATTTCAGCATACGCGAAAAGCTCAATTGACAATCACTCGTGACCCTTTTCCGGGATCTCCACATACAGGGAAGTAATATCTCCAATCCAGATTCAGCCAAATGCAAATGAGTTTACGGAGTGCAATTTCCCTTGCCAATGATGACACTTAAACACATCCAACACAAGTAACATGCTAGTGTTTCAAACATGAATCTGAAACACAGGAAATGGTAAAAAGTCAGTTTGGCACACGTTTCCTAATTGGAAGAATGGAGAAGCAGATCATTATAAGTAACCACTAAAAAAAGGAGAAAGCAAAACCTGTTAAGATGAACAGATACTGCTTAGGACATTTTAAGAGCTAATGGGAGCACTCTTTGCTATAAGATTTGTGACAACTATCTTTGTTGAAGTCCTTCATTCGCGGAAGTTTTAATGAGCAGAGAAATTATCCTGTGAAGTGAAAGTAACGACAAGTGTGTCATATATTCATAAAAGTTTTACTGTCTACAGCATGAACATATAACTAACTTACCTTGAACTTTCAAGCTTCACGCAACCACAGTCACCACTGAAGCAAAATGTTTCAATCAGTCCCCTGAAAATTAACCAGGAAAAAGGAAATACTGTTGAAGACACAGTATATGGAAACTGAAGAACCTCTACTATCAGTAGAAGTCATCACATTTCGGTCCAAAATGGAAATCTGTCTTGCATCAAAGCTTATGTAAGTGTCTTTCTGTGAGAAATGGTTTTGTTACCTCTAGCGTTTCACCAATAAGCCGATAATAAAGGAACCTTGTACCATAGAATACTAAAATTCACATGGCAGAGTGACAGTTTTTCCCTCTCTACATTTACCAGTTATGACAAGAAAATGTTATGCCAATCTAATGCTTCTCTATACTTGAAGAGAATGAGCAGTTGTCTTATCCAAGGAGAACAAGACGTGGTTGGCATGACAGTGAGATGCACATTCAGCTTTTGCCTTTTACCACAACATCCTCCCAGCTGCATCCATCAGAGAGAATTATTTGAGGTGCAAGTCATGAATACCTCATAAGCATTAACAAGATTTCAGTGGCACAGACCATCCATACTTCCATTATCTTCATCAAAGAACCTGAATAGATATGACAAATACTGAGATTCTTATATCGTACCATTTGGGAGAGGGGAAGGTCAGACATTAATACTGTGAGAAAGTAAAACACTGAATTTATAAAGAATGAAGCTCTGACAAAAGGGATAAGGCAGCTTATACATGCAAAGACGGAGGATAGACGCATGTAGCTTCTCATTGAGCACCATATACACTTTTGAGTTTTTCATGTTTCATATGTAGACTTCAGTTCCCCGAAAAAGGTTGTTCAGTACCCAAATACTCATGAAAGTATCCCATAATGAGTCTACAGCTGAAGATTCAGTTCTTCAAACAAAATAAAAGTGGTGGTTCCTCTGTGAAACATAACAAACCCTGTTAAACAGTCAAACTGTTCAAGAAGGGAAAAGCAATGCAAAAAAGAACTAGACAAACTTATTATAGCATTCCTCTAACAACTAAAATAAAAATACCTAACGTGATTGCTGCCCATGGATTTTGACTTGATATACCACAACGACATTCTACCATGACCTTGAACCGAGTAACCTATGAGCAAAATCATAAATTTTAATGATTAAACTTTCTTTTTAGGAAGGTATTAATGTTGTATTCATCAGCATAGACCTCCAAAAATTGGTTCCCAATAAAAAGAAAGATAAAAACTAGTAGATTACAAAGTGCCTATAAATTCTGAATGAAAATTTACACGTAATTGTCTGCCGCTCATGGGATTTGGCTTGATTTACCACAGCAACGTTCTAGCATGACCTTGGAACTAGTAACCTATAAGGAAAAAAAAAACATAAATTTCATGATTAAATATTATCAAGATGTACCATACTTGAATAATTAGAAGAACAACAATTTGGTCAAAGCGGACAAGCAGATGCTGAAACCATAGCACAGATGCAATTGATTGATAAGTTGCATTTTTTAATGTCAAAATAATATCAGGAAAAAGTATAAGAAATCGATTCAAAAAGACGAAAGTGAAAGAGAAACAGAGACTTACGCAAGTACTGAATTATGCTTCCACCTACTTTAACTTTTGGAATATGGGAAGTGTTGGACCACTGGGAGTTTGGGCCACTCTGATTGGTGCAACTTTGTTCTAACTGTGGGCAGCCTTTAATTTTTAGGTACCATAATGTGGTGAAGCGTTGAATGGCATCTCTGGATGGCAAATGCTCTAGTTTTTCTCAGTTCTCCAATCTTAACTCTTCCAACGAAACAAGGTTGCCAAGCGAATCCGACAGAGCTTCTAACAATGAACAATCACAGATCTGCAGATACCGTAATTTAGGCATGGCATCTGAGAAGTCCAGATGTTGTAGCCGTTTGCACCCCTCTAGATGTAATGCTTCAAGAGAAGTAAGGCTATCAAGTATATGAGGAAGAGCCTCGATTCCAAAATCATATATATGGATCTCTATTAGGGCAGAGAGTTGCATGAGCTGACAGGGCAGAGAATTCCAGTGCAAATGTCCGTACACAATCAATACACAAAGGGACAACAGCTGCTGAATGCCATTAAAAATCAATTGGAATGCCTCAAAATCCAGCATGTCTGAGAAAGGACCAATGTCCAATATCCTTAACCCAGTGAGACAGTGAAGTCCCCCTGCGGGAACACTATTCAATTTGGGACAAAGTGATATTTTCAAATACGAAAGTAAAGGCATTTCACACACATGTAAAGGCAAGGAAACTAAGCTGTTACAGTTGCTGACATTCAAAAACTTTAGAGACCGGCATTGATCTAGCATTCCACTTGGTAAACTGATGAATCCATCACAAAACCATAACTTAAATAATTGGAGGGAAGTCAAATAGTTATCTCCACTGGGAACAGGAAAAGAACTGAAATTGGTGCAGTTGGCAATCATTAATCTCTTAAGAGAATGGAGATTGTACAAGCTTTGTGGAAATTCACGAAACTCTCCGCAGTATGAGACTGATAGGTATTGAAGAGAAACGTTGTTGCGTAGAATCTCATCTGGAAGACAAGTGAGCTCTTTCACGTTACAAACATCAAGATGCACAAGAGATGTCAAGTTGCTGCACAGGTTCAACAATGGCATTTCACTGTCAACTCCTTCAATACTTAATTCACACAGGATTTCAAATTGACTTGGAGTACTTTTTAACAGTGGACACTCTTTAATCCTCAACTTCTCAAGCCTAGGAAACATTCTTACTCCAACTTCATCTCCCTTCCACTCAATAAGGCTACGCATATACTTCAATACTAGTTCTTTCAATGACGGGAACACTTGGATAATGCTGCTTAATCCAATATTGCTAATCTCAACACCATATAAATCAGGTCCAATGCTTTCCAACTCATGGAATCCTACCAGCTCAAGATGCCGAAGGAATATCAGTTGGCCAAGGGATGGGATTTCTTTGCACCTTTTGCAACCACTTAATTTCAACTTGACNGCTTAAACCAATATTGCTAATCTCAACACCATATAAATCAGGTCCAATGCATTCCAACTCATGGAATCCTACCAGCTCAAGATGCCGAAGGAATATCAGTTGGCCAAGGGATGGGATTTCTTTGCACCTTTTGCAACCACTTAATTTCAACTTGACCGAATTTGGTAGCAACTCTTCACTGAACGATGAAAGAAATTTAGTCCCTAAATAGTCCACTACTGATAAGGTTTTCAAGTTAGGATGCGGTTGAAGACCATCCAACACATGCTCATCATTGATCTCACAGCCTTCTGATTCATCATGGGACCATAAATATGCCATCTTGTAGATATTTGGTTTCTCCTTTATATATGCTGTTTGAGCGTCTTCTTTATTTCCGACTAATTGGAGACATTTGATCGTCAGTTCACCTCTAAGGTTTTTCAAACGACCTAATTCTTCAATTCGACGACCTTTCTCTAAACCTACGTAGAAAAACTGTAGCATCTGAAGACTGGTCAATTGCCCCATATTAAGTGGCATCTGAAACTGGTCATGAATTTCTGATTGGTAATATATGTGTCTCAAACTTACCATACTTGCCATTTCTCCTGGAAGCTTCCTGAGTGAAGAACAGTCATTGACTCTAAATGTTTGCAAATTGTAGAGCTTGCTAATGGAGTTGGGAAAGTCTTCGATCCAAGTGTTCGAGAGATCAAGATATCTCAAGTATATTAGCTTGCTGATTTTGGCTGACAACTCCTTGATGCCTGATCCGGAAAAATTTAAAACTCTCAAGAACTGAAAGCTCAATAGCATATCATCAGATATATTGCTTTTCCAGAACAATGTGCATAAACGTCCTGGCTCAATAATCATATCCATTTGATCACTTGGTGAGTCCCATCCAAAGTATCGAGCTTGAGAAAGATTTTCACCTCCAACACTTTTCGTATCCAATAGTTTAGATTTTAATGTATCTCCAGCCAAATCATGCACAAGATCATGCATCTTACAGTGTGTTATATTGTTGTGCTCATCTAGCTCAAAATCTTGCAGCAAGGAATATTTCAACAAATGTTGAGAAAACTTGTTCCCTACGTCTTCCATCACAGGGATCTCTTGACTTGGACAAAGAAACCCTTCTGCCATCCAGAGTTGGATTAGTTGCTCCTTCTCAAACTCAAAATCTTTTGGAAACATTGCAAAGTAGCCAAAACATTTTTTCAGATGTGGAGATGGTAGATAATCATAGCTTAGTTTTAGGATCTTCATTATGCTATTTTCCCCTGCAACAAGGGGGTTGCCATCAAGAATTGCCTGCCATTCATGTTTATCCTTGTTGCCTAAGAGGCCTCCCAATACATTTGCAGCCAACGGTAGACCTTGACACATTTCAACAATCTTGTTCTTCATGCTCAGCATTTCCTCCGGAACTTCCCCAACAACAAATGCACTTTGTCTGAAAATGGACCAACAATGATCTTCTGCTAATTTTTCCAACATATGAGGACCTATTGTTGCTACTGTGGATGCCACCAGTTCCATACGAGTTGTCACGAGAATGAAGTTTCCTCGGGATGTATTTATTCCTCTCAAGGTGTTCAAGAACTCATGCCACAATAATGGGTCCACATGCCACAGATCATCCAGGACAAGCAAGTACTTTCTTCCTTTCAGTTCATCTCGGAGCATCTTGACTATTATATCTCTGCTCTGGACCTCGACTTTTCTCTTTGTCAAATGTTCGAGGATCATTGCAAGAAAGCTCTTAGTTTCTGCCATTTCAGGTAGGCACAACCAAACACTCTTTTCGAAGTGCTACTTGATGTGTTGGTCATCGAAAATTCTCTTTGCCAGAGTAGTTTTCCCTAAACCCGCCATACCCACTATGGGAACACAGAACAGCATCCTTTCTCATGTTCAACATCTTCTCCTTTATTTCAGCAACATTTTTGTCTCTACCAACAACATCCAAAGCAACTACTAGAGAATTTGTTTCTCGGATTGGTAGTTTTTGAGAACAGTCAGTGGTCGGAGACCGAGGTCATTGGCTAACTGATTGATAGCCCTCAACTCTTTATTGATCTTTTTGATTTTTCGAGACATTTTGTACTTGAAAGCAGTATGAGAAAAGACGTTGCGGTTGTTCATCACTTGTGCTTGGAGAGATTCATATGTGAATTTCTCAAACACATTTTCAGCATCTTCAGCAATTCTCTCAAGCATCTTAAGCCATTCTTCCACAGCCTGATCTTCGATTTGTCGTCTTTCAGCATCATGAATGAAAGCTTGGATAATGGTTGCATATTTTGTCAGCATTCGGAGATTTTTCTTGTAGTTCCTTAAAGTTTTGGCCTCCTCAGTAGCGAAAGAAAGTAGCTTACCAAGCCCAACTTTAACAGTAGCACCAATTACAGGATCGGCCATTGTTGTTTTTGCTCCTTCTTCCTCTACACCAAAGTTTTCTTTTGCTAGTTTTTTGCCCACCAATAAAAAAATTGGTTGTACAATAATTATTACAGAGTATAAAAAATGGAAAAAGACCTAAAATATTCTTAAACTATTGGAAATGGTACAAAACTACCCTCCATCCACCTATTGACTCCCAAATACCATGTTATCTATCTATGGGTCCAATATTGACTACGTTTATAACGGATTATCATTTAAATATTTTTTTTTTAAAAATGTGACCGACCATCTATTTGATACATTTTAATTACTTAAATTAATATACTAACTCACTCATTATTAATTACACCCGACCCAAATTAATTAATTACACTCATCCCAAATTACATTTACTCCACCGATTAAAACAAATACACCCTTCATTCCCAACATTTCACTTCATCTTCCAATCTTCTTCCCCAATATATTCGCATACAATCTCAAAAAACACTACCTAAATACACACATGTATCACCATAGAAAATCACCAAACCACTCATGATTTTTTGTGGTGATACATGAGTGTATTTAGGTAGTGTTTTTCGAGATTGTAAGCGAATATATTAGAGAAGTAAGGTTGGAAGATGAAGTGAAATGTTGGGAATGAAGGGTGTATTTGTTTTAATCGGTGGAGTAAATGTAATTTGGGATGGGTGTAATTAATTTGGGTCGGGTATAATTAGTAATGGGTGAATTTGTAAATTAATTTAAATTATTAAATTATAACCAATAGATTGTCGCCACTCATTTAAAAATATTATTTAAATGATAATCTACTATAAAAGTGGTCAATATTGGACCCAAAGGTGGATGGAAGGGTATTTGAGAGCCAATAGATAGATGTCAGTACGGATGACAATGGGGCGGGACAGATGTGAGGTGGGGCTGGTTTAAGGCTATACGGTGCGGGTTGAAGTGAGTTTTTTTAAAACTAATGTGGGATGGGTTGTGAGTATATGTCATTTGATGTGGGTTTAAATTTAATTTTAATTTTTTACATGTTATAAGAGTGATAGAACGTTATTTATTAAGATTATTTCTTTAAAGCTACTAAAATATTCAAGATAGTAAATGAAAATGGTTCAATAAAAAATAATTCAATTTCTTACAGGTTTTCCAATTGACCTCTAAAAAATAAAATTTTAAGTCACTATCCTATTAAATTAATACAACTTAATGAAAAAATGAATTTATTTTTATGAATTTTATTTTTAGTATCAAACTTAACTAGAAAACAAATATATTAAAAAAATTATGTGGGGCAGTTTTATGCAGGGAGGGGTGGGGCGGGTTGAAAATGAAAAGAAATGTTATGCGGGGTGGGGTGGGATGGGTTGAAAATGAAAAGAAATGTTATGCGGGGCGGGGTGGGATGGGTTGAAAATGAAAAGAAATGTTATGCTGGACGGGGCGGATTAAAAATTTTGCGGGTTAAACTCAATCCGCCCCGCCCCCCTCCCGCACCACCCCACTGTCATCCCAGATGTCAGGGATATTTGGAAGCCAATAGGTAGATGGAGGGTAATTTTGTACCATTTTCAATAATTCGAAGATATTTTAGGCTCTTTTTCGAAAAGAAAAATATAACATGAAACTCATAAGCACAAACAAAAATCTTCAATAATAACCAAATAAAATTAAGATGCAAATGAGGAATCTGTGGAAGGAAAAAAGAAGCATGACAGGTATATATTTATACTAATAGGTGTAGTGATTCATATGATTCTTTTTTTTCAGAATTATTACAATCATTTATGGTTTGAATAATTAAGATAGTGAATTTTGGTCTTCTCATCATAAACAATAGAAGGTTGAAAAATTGAAGTAAATATAATGACTTCTAGAATATTATAACGTATAAGTAATGAAAAATTTAGCTTATTAATTAAAAAAAATACAAATAAAGCAATATTATATTATATATATACATAGAGGAAGAATCCTAAGGAGAATTTGTAGTTCAATTGGTTGGCTATCTGAACTCTCATCGTGTTGGTAAGAGTTTGATTTCTCACCTTGTAATCCGCTTACACATTTTTTATTTTTTTATTTTCGATTTGGCATACGAAGTATTTTGCAAAGAAATATTTACTAGCATGGAACATCAAACAATTAAGACAAACACAAGATAGATCTTGTAAACCAAATTATATTTTTGGATTAATCAAACTTAGGTTTCAATTTTTTTTCTAGAGAGTAGGAGTTACTTAAATGACATAAAACTATATTACTTTTGTTTGTATGAAAGGCAGGTACAGCATATGAACATTGTGCAGAAAGGCTCTGCTGTCAAATCTTTTCCAGTCTACGGTTTAGAAAAGAGGTCCATGCGGTTGTTTCAACCAGCAATCCGAAACACAGGAACCAGTAAAAGTCAGTTTTCGCACACATTTTGATCTTTGAGAATGGAGAATCAGCTCATTACAAGATCTATAAATATGAACAGATGCTACTAAGGACATTTTTAGAGCCAATGGGGCACTCTTTGCTATAAGATTCAACAAAAAACAGTCTTTTGTAACTTTTTTTGTTGAAGTCATTTCAATCGCGAGAGTTTTAATGAAAGTGAAAATAACGAGAATGTCTATTAAGAAACTTATATAGACCTCTCTAACAAAATGTTCCAATCTGTCCCCTGAAAATTAAAAAGGAAAAAGGAATACTGTTGAATACTACAGTCAACAAAAACTGGAGAAGCTTCTACTATCTATACAAGTCTCATGACATTATTTCGGTCCAAAAAGGCATCGGTCTCCATCAGATCTCATGATATTTCGCTGAACAGAGAATCCTTCAATCTAATGGACAGATCGCCCTCAAACTGGTTGATCCATTCAAGTCCTAGGTTTTCGCATCAATATTATGGATTGAAGCTCTGGCAAAACAAAAATGAAGAAGAATTATATGGAGAAAAGCATCAAATCAACTAAAACTAATGTCGGCTCTTCCCAAACAGCTTAATTACAGGAAAAAAGGTTATTTATTTTATCAAAAGAGACAACAGAAAAGAAACTAGAAAAATAGTTTCACTTGGGCAAATGAGCAAATATGCATACTCAATAACCAAATTTGTTAAACAGTAAAATTGTGTCATGAAAAAAAACTTATTTTGTTATTTCGGTATAATGGGCGCTCGACATAACTTATTATTCCTTTTACTTCATAACTTATGGGAAATTATGATACAAACATACAAACACCAAATCGACTGAAACTAATGTAGTCTCTTCCTAACAGCTTACATTCTAATACTTACACAATTTCATAGATAGTGGATTGATGCAATTAGAAAAAGTGAAATGAAATAAGGATGGTCATATCACTTGATAAATTTAAGAAATATAGTATGTACCTGGTCCAAATGCCAAAACTCATTTGTAAGCAATAAAATGCTTCCGGAGTTATCTCTGTGTTAGAACAAGTCAAATACCACATTGACGTTCTAGCATGGCCTTGAAACTAGTAACCTATAAGGAAAACAGAATGCTGAAAGCATAGCACAAATGCAATTGATTAATAATTTTGCATTTTCTTAATGTCAAAATAATTCCAGAAAAAATGTTAAACTACATACAGAACTTCTTTCTGGAACTCGAGGAAAATAATATTTAAAAAATTGAATGATCAGAAAGTGAAAGAGAAACAGAGACTTACTTATGTTCTGAATTATCCTCCCGCCGACTTCAATTTTTGGAATATGGGAAATGTTGGACCACTGGGAGTTTGGGCTACTCCGATTGGTGCAACTTTATTTTAACTTTGGGCAGCCTCCAATTTCCAGATTCCGTAATTTAGTGAGGCGTCGCATGGAATCTCTGGATGGCAGATGCTCTAGTTTTTCACAGCTCCATAAACATAACTTTTCCAAAGAAGCAAGTTTGCCGAGCCCATCTGTCAGAGCTTTTAATAATGGACAACCACGGATTTCCAGATCACGTAATTTGGGCATGGCAGATGAGAAGTCCACATGTCGTAGCCGTTTGCTCCTCACTAGCAATAATGTTTCAAGAGAAGTAAGGTTGTCAAATCTATGAGGAAGAGCCTTGATTCCGAAATTAAATATCGAGATCTTTGTTAGGTTAGAGAGTTGCATAAGCTGATGGGGCAGAGAATCCCAGTGCCTATGTCCGTACACCATCAATGTACGAAGGGACAACAGCTGCTGGATGCCATTAAGTATCAATTGGAATGCCTCAAAATCCACCATCTTTGAGAAAGGACCAATTTCCAAATGCTGTAACCCAGTGAGCCAGTGAAGGTCCCCTGCGGGTACACTAATCAATTTGGGACAATGTGATATATCTAAATATGAAAGTGAAGGCATTTCCCACACATGTAAAGGCAAGGAAACCAAGTAGTTACAGTGTTTGACGATCAAAATCAATAGAGACCGGCATTGCTCTAGCATTCCACTTGGTAAACTAATCAATCCATCACAATACCATAACTGAAATAATTGGAGGGAAGTCAAGTAGTTCTCTCCACGGGGAACAGGAAAAGAATTGAAATTGGTGCAACTCTCAATCGTTAAGCTCTTAAGAGAATGGAGATTGTACAAGCATTGTGGCAATTCACGAAACTCTCCGCAGCCTGAGATGAATAGGTGTTGAAGAGAATCGTTGTTGCATAACATCTCATCTGGTAGACAAGTGAGCTCTTTCACGTTACTGACAAAAAGATTCGCAAGAGATGTCAAGTTGCTGCACAAGTTCAACAATGGCATTTCACTGTCAACTCTTTCAATTCTTAATTCACGGAGGATTTCAAATTGACTTGGAGTACTCTTTAACAGTGGACACTTTGTAATCCTCAACTTCTCAAGCATGGGAAACAGCCTTTCTCCAACTTCATCTCCCTTCCACTCAATAAAGTTATGCATCTCCTCCAATACAAGTTCTTTCAATGAGGGGAACACTTGGATATTGCCATTAATCTCAACACCATAAAATGTAGGTCCGATGCATTCCAATTCAAGGAATCCTATCAGCTCAAGATACCGAAGGAACTTCAGTTGGCCAAGCGATGGAATTTCTTTGCACTTTTTGCAACCACTTAATTTCAACATGACCAAATTCGGTAGCAATTCTTTATTGAACCATGAAGGAAATATAGTCCCCAAATAGTTCTCCACTACTAAAGTTTTCAAGTTAGGATGCGGTTGAAGACCATCCAACACATGCTCATCATTGATCTCACAGCCTTCTGATTCAACATGGGACCACAAATATGTCAGCTTGTAGATATTTGGTTTCTCCTGTAAATATGCTGTTCGAGCCTCTTCTTTATTTCTGACTGATTGCAGACCTCTGATCGTCAATTCACCTCTAAGGTTTTTCAGATGACCTAATTCTTCTATTCGACAACCTTTCTCTGAATCCACCTTGAAAAACTTAAGGGTTTGAACACAAGTCAATTGTCCCATATTAAGTGGTATCTGCATATCGAGTTTGTAATGATAGTTGCAATATATGTGTCTCAAACTTATCATATTTGCCATTTCTTCTGGAAGCTTCCTGAGTGAAGAACAGTCATTGACTCTAAATGTTTGCAAATTGTAGAGCTTGCAAATGGAGTTGGGCAAGGCTTTGATCTGCGTGTCAGAGAGATCAAGATACCTCAAGTATATTAGCTTGCCGATTTCGGCTGATAACTCCTTGATGCCTGACCTGGACAAATTTAAAACCCTCAAGAACTGAAAGTTCAATAGCATATCTTCAGATAGATTTCTTTTCCAGAACAATGTGCACAAACGTCCTGGCTCATTTATCATATCCATTTGATCACTTGGTGAGTTCCATCCAAAGTATCGGACTTGAGAAAGATTTTCTCCTCCAACACTCTTTTGATCAAATAGTTTAGACTGCAAAATATCTCCAGCCAAATCATGCACAAGATCATGCATCTTACAATGTGTTATATTGTTGAGCTCATTTAGCTTAACATCTTGCAGCAAGGAATATTGCAACAAGAGTTGGAAAAACTTGTTCCCGACGTCTTCCATCACGGGGTCTCTTGACATGGACGAAGAAACCCTTCTGCCATCCAGAGTTGGATAAGTTGGTCCTTCTCAATCTCAAAATCTTTTGGAAACATAGAAAAGTAAGCAAAGCATTTCTTCAGATGTGGAGATGGTAGATAATCATAGCTGAGTTTTAGAATTTTCTTTATGCTATTTTCCCCTTTATCATCTTCACCTGCAACAAGGTGGTTTCCATCAAGAATGGCATGCCATTCATGTTTTTCCTTGTTGCATAAATGGCCTCCCAACACACTTGCAGCCAACGGTAGACCTTGACACATTTCAACAATCTTGGTCTCCACGCTCAGTATTTCCTCCGCCTTCTGAACCTCCTCACTGACAAACGCTCTTTGTTTGAAAATGGACCAACAATGATCTCTTGCTAATCTTCTCAACATATGATGATCTTCTGCTACTATGGATGCCACCTGCTTCATACGAGTAGTCACAAGAATGCAGTTTCCTCTGGATGTATTTATTCCTCTCAAGGTGTCCATGAACTCATGCCACGATGTAGAGTCAACACGCCACATATCATCTAGGACAAGCAAATACTTTTTTCCTTCCAATTCATCTTGTAGCTTCTTAACTATTAAATCTCTCCTTTGAACCTCAACTTTCCTCTCTGTCAATGATTCAAGGATTTGTTCAAGAAAGCTCTTCGTTTCTGACATTTCAGGTAGGCACAACCAAACTCTCTTTTCGAACTGCTGCTTGATGTGTTCATCATTGAAAATTCTCTTAGCCATAGTTGTTTTCCCTAAACCACCCATACCCACTATGGGAATGGTGCACAGAACATCTTCCTTTCTCATGTTAAAAATCTTCTCCTTTATTTCAGCAATATCTTTGTCTCTACCAACAACATCCGAAGCAACAACGACGGAATCTGTTTCTTGAATCGGTAGTATGTTCCGAGAAGGAACCATCAGTGATTGGAGACCAAGGTCTTTGGCTAACTGATTGATAGCCCTCAACTCTTCATTGATGTTGTTGATTTTTTCAGACATTTTGTACTTAAAAACAGTATGAGAAAAGAAGTTGCTGACCTTTTCCATTAGTTTGGTTCGGTTGTTCATCACTTGTGCTTTGAGATATTCATATCTAAATTCGTCAAACACGTTTTCAGCATCTTCAGCAACTCTCTCAAGCATCTTGAGCCATTGTTCAACAGCCTGATCATCAACTTGTCGTCTTTCAGCATCATGAATGAGAGCTTGGATCATGGATACATATTTTGTCAGAGTTCTTAGATTTTTCTTGCAGTTCCTTAAAGTTTTGGCCTCCTCAATTGTGAGAGAAAGCAGCTTATCAAGCACAACTTTAACAGTAGCACCAATTACAAGATCGGCCATCGTTGCAATGCTCTTTACAAAGTTGTTTTCTTTCTCTATACACCAAAATCTTCTCAAATTTCTTGCAGAAGTATTATTTTGCTTGTTGTTTGCCGGCCTCTACAAGAAAGAGAATAATTCATAGACAATAATTTGAATAAAGAATGTATTTTTTTTTTTT
>NW_026024780.1:43031-63322 GCF_019186545.1 Solanum stenotomum
GCTTTTGATTCTTCTTTCTTAATGTTTAGTGATTTTGATGTATTCTTTGAGTATCATCTTTTTTGTTAGTTTTATGGTATTTGATTTGCTTAGCCTCAGTGTGCTTTCTATCTAGACTAGAAAAGGTTTTCGCGGTTATTATTTTATTTTTGCGTGGTCTTGTTAATATGTTGTACCCTTGAATGTTTTTTTGATGTCTATTTTTTGATGAGTTTTTTAGTAATTTTGAAATGTATTCTCGAGGTATTGCTCAATTTTATACGTTATGTGATACTTTTCTATTTTTTACCTTGGGATTTCAATTTTTGTTGGAAAAAAAATAATTTCAGTACTTATCGCTTCTTTATCTCCTTTGACAGACTTTTTCATCCTTTAAGAAATGTATTTATTACTGTCAACACATATTATAGGATCGTAGAGACGTTGACTTTCAGAAAGTCATCATAGTAATGTCACTTTTATGGTAACAATTAAAATAATAACGTTTAATCTCACTTTTATGGTAACAATTAAAATGAAAAAATGAAAAGTCATGCAAATATGTAATACAAGTGACCAGTGAATAACTATATGGTTCCCAATATCTATATTTGATAATAGGGTAAAATTACTTGATGTTTCAATTGATTCACAAAATTTGGAGTATACATATAACCCTTCATTGTTTTAAGTTTACGAGTATATTTCTTTTTAAAAAATTCTACTTTTATGTCTCATTTATATATTTTATACTTGTGTCATTTTTAAAAACTCAGTATTAATTGATAGGGTACACGTGCAACGCACGTGAGCGAAGACTAGTGTATTGAAACACATAAATGCAAACGATCGAGTTTACGAGATGCAATTTCTGTTGCCAATCATGACACTTAAAAAACACATCTTAGAGAAGTGAGCAACAAAAACAATGCAAACCAAGGAATGTAGGACATTAATAATTTAGTAGAAGCTTACATCGAAATTTTGGTTCAATAAGCAGAATAGAGAATCCTTCAGCTTAATGGATGGATGCCCCTCAAACTGGTCAATCCATTTCCATTCAAGTCCTATGTCCTTCGCAGAGGATACTGCTACATTAGCATCCCTGTTAAACAGAACAACATTTTCATGAGAAAAGGAGCTAAAAAATAAAACCATCAAATTTGTTCTTGAGAATACTTCGACGCAAGTTTAATACTTGGCTAGCATGAGCGTGAAGGGGCACATAAAATTTATCTTTGTACCACAGCAACGTCCTAGCTGAATCCATAAAATAGATCAGTGAGAATTTATTTGTGCTGCAACTCACGAACAACTACTGAGTTTCTTCTTCTTCTTTATTACAGGTTGGAAGAGGGGAGAGGTTAGACATTAATACAACAAAATTTAATCAGAACCATGAGAATTCAATACACACTTCTATCGTAATTTTTTTTAAAATCAGTAATTTGTATTCCTCAGCGTTAGGGATATGCTGGAGACCTCCAAAAAAATTTCAACAAAGAGTTATAACCAAGGCTAATTACAAAGAGCCTAAAAAATCTACCGATTGAACATCTTCTACATTTGCTAGTTTACACCAAAAATGAAAATTTATGATGCAATTCCATTTAATCTTCTGCAGAGTATTAGACCTGCCCTCAAAACACCTCCCATTTCTTTCCTTCCATATTGTCCATCAAATACACGAATGAATTGCTCTCCGCCATATCTGATGTATGTTCTGGCATAGCCCAGTTGTTACTTGTGAGGCTGAAGAAAAGTGATACCAAGAGAACCCTATTTTCTTCTCTAGTTGATCAACATCCCATTTCACAAAATGAATACCCTTGTCAAGTTTATCCTCCACCCAGCTGGCACTTCTATCATCAATTATTATGGATCGAAGCTCTGGCAAAAGAAAAGTGAAGAAGAATTATATGAGAAAAGCACCGAATCAACTGAAACTAATGTAGGCTCTTCCGTACAACTTATTTCCTAAATCTGCTTGCAAACCAACACCACATTGCCTTCCAAAACTGATTTTTAACAGTTACACAATTTCATAGATAGTAGACTGATGCAATAAAGAGAATTAAAAAAAAGTAAACTGAAAAGATCCTAAGAAAACAGGGAAGGTCATATTATAGGAAATTACTTGATAAATTGAAGAAGTATATAATTTATATGGTCCAAATGCTGAAACTCATTTGTAAGCTATAAAATGCTACAGGAGTTATCTCGGCATTAGAATAAGTCAAATACCAAGTCTCGATGAGAGTAGATTTCAGATTTTAGTGGTCAAATAAAATTGCAAAAACTTACATGGAGAATAAAAAGGAAAACACGGCCACGAAAAGATAGAGGATAGATGCTTCTCATTGAGCACCCTATACACTTTGAGTTTTTTGATGTTTCATATGTAGACTTCAGTTCTTGGAAAAGGGTTGTTCAGTGCCCAAATACTCATGAAAATATCCCATAATGAGTCTACAGATGAAGATTCTGTTCTTCATACCAAAATAAAAGTGGTGGTTCCTGTATGAAACATACCAAACCCCCTTAAACAGTAAAATTGTTTCATGAGAGAAAAAGAATACAAAAAAAAAACTCGACAAACTTGTTATAGCATTCCTCATAATTGCCTGCCGTTCATATGATTTGGCTTGATTTACCATTGCGATGTTCTACCATGACCTTGGAACTAGAAACCCATAAGAAAAAAAACCCATGAATTTTCATGATTAAATCATATCAAGATATACCATACTTGAAGAATTAGAAGAACAACAATAAGGTTCAAGTGGACAAGCAGAATGCTGAAAACCGCACAAATGCAATTGATTGATAATTTTGCATTTTTTTATGTCAAAATAATTACAGTAACAAAAATATTAAATTACATACAAAGCTTTTTTTCTGAAACTAGTGGAAAATAATATTTAAAAAATCAACTCAGAAAGTGAAAGAGAAACACAGTCCTAAATTGCCATCCAGCCTACTTTAATATTTGGAATATGGGAAATGTTGGACCACTGGGAGTTTGGGCCACTCCTATTGGTGCAACTTTCTTCTAACTCTGGGCAGCCTTCAATTCGTAGGGTACTTAATTTGGTGAGGCTTCGCATGACATCTCTGGATGGCAGACGCTTTAGTATTTCGCAGTTCCAAAAACATAACGTTTCCAAACAAACAAGGTTGTTGATCCCATCCGATAGAGCTTCTAACAATGGACAACCACAGATCTCAAGATAATATAATTTGGGCATGGCATCTGTGAAGTCCACATGTTGTAGCCGTTTGCACCTCACTAGATGTAATGTTTCAAGAGAAGTAAGATTGCAAAGACTATGAGGAAGCTCCTCGATACTGAAATCACTTAGGGTGTGTTTGGTATGAAGGAAAATGTTTTTCATGGAAAATGTTTTCCTAGAAAATGTTTTCTTGGAAAACAAGTTGATTTTTGACTTATTTTCTCATGTTTAGTTGGTGAGTAGAAAATATTTTCTGAAAAAGATTTTTAGAGTTTGATTTATGA
Source organism: Solanum stenotomum (assembly GCF_019186545.1). Taxonomy (NCBI): domain Eukaryota; kingdom Viridiplantae; phylum Streptophyta; class Magnoliopsida; order Solanales; family Solanaceae; genus Solanum; species Solanum stenotomum. The sequence continues at coordinate 46,528 of NW_026024780.1, forward strand.
ATGAAAAATGTTTTTGAAAAAATTCTTTTATTTTTACTAGAGTAGAAAATAATTGTTGAAATTGAAAATATTGAATTTAAAAACAAACTTTAATTATTTTTTTTTGGGGGTGGTTGGGGGGGCTGGTTTGAGGGTAGGGACCAAATAAATTGATTTTTTCAATAATTTTTTTTTAATTGTAAGTTGGAAGAGAGTTTTGAAAAATGTTTTCCTTAAGTTTTGAAGGGAAGTCATTTTCCTTAAATTTGAGGAAAATGAGTTGATTTGGAAAATATTTTCCAAAACATTTAACCCAACTGAACATGAGAGAATTGAAAAACATTTTCCAGAAAATGTTTTCCTTCATACCAAACACACCCTTAATCTGATCTCAGTTAGGGAAGAGAGTTGCATAAGCTGATAGGGCAGAGAATCCCAGTGCCCATGTCCATACACACACAACTTATGAAGGGACAACAGCTGTTGAATGCCATTAAAAAACAATTGGAATGCCTCAAAATCCACCATCTCTGAGAAAGGACCAATTTTCAAATGCCGTAACCCAGTGAGACGGTGAAGGCCTCCTGTGGGTAGACTAATCAATTTGGGACAATCTGACATATCCAAAATGGAAAGTGAAGGCATTTCCCATACATGTAAAGGGAAGGAAACCAAGTTCTTACAGTCGCTGACCCTCAAAATCTTTAGAGACTGGCATTGTTCTAGCATTCCATTTGGTAAACTGTTCAATCCATCACAATAAAGTAACTGAAGCCTTTGGAGGGAAGATAAATAATTCTCTCCACTGGGAAAAGGAAAAGAACTCAAATTGGGGCACAAGGATATTCGTAAGCTCTTAAGGGAATGGAGATTGTACATGCTCTGTGGTAATTCACAGAACTCTCTGCAATCTGAGATCCATAGGCGTTGAAGATAAACGTTTTTGCGTAGCGTCTCATCAGGTAGACAAGCGAGCTCTTTCTGCTACACCAGTCTACAGGGATCTAAGTCGGCCGAGCGACGTCGGGACAAAACTAAGGCCTATCGGATCCGAATCATGTATTTCTAAGGCAAACCCTAGTCAAACCTAAACTAAGGCCCAAATGCTTCAACAAATAGTAAATTAAGCATGCAAGCACTCCACATAGCGAGGAGGATCAATTACTAACACAAAGCATGCTCACAGTTACCCGATAATTCTCGAAATAGGCCGAAAACATGATTTCCAAACACCTATGCATGATTCAATAACAACCCAACCCAAATCCCAACTAATCAACATGCATCCACATTCTCACGCGTTCCTGTAGGAGAGGGAAACCGTAGCCTTCCTGTAGACCGATCACACGCGTTCAAAAATCACTTCTCTGGAGCTTTCCCTTTCCGAACGTCCTCGAAACGCTGCCCCGCTATCAAAAATAGAGTCACAATGTTATTACGGTCGTTTAGACACCAAAATCACAACAAACGGAGACGGACCAATTTCGGGGTCAAAATGGGAAAAATGGGACCCGCGCTGGAAATTCTGGAATTAACCCCAAAAGTGGGTCCTAGCCAGTTCCCCCAGCTCATGTCCCAAAATGGGACACAATTCGGGGCTCGGGAACAACACAATATCAACATGCAACTAAAACCCAAATTTTCTCAAAAACTAGAAATGGGACAGCAATTGAATTAGTATATTTACCAGAAACTGGAGGTCTACAGTGAAATGCGACAACACCGCGATGTTCTCCTCGAAATACCACTCAAGATAGCCTCAAATATCACTGAAATCGGACCTAGAAAGGCTGAGAAAACAAGTCTCAAAATCTTCCAAAATCAAGCTCACAAAAAGGGTCGTGGCAGCAGGTATTTTACGAAAATTACCTCAAGCGGGGATCCCAAATCACTATCCGAGCTCACCAACGCGTTGTCCTCAAAAAATCTCACAACTTTGCCTTTTGAATCGCCCAAATCGATTGAGAGATGAGAGAGTTATGAGGGTTTAAGTTTGGGGAAAAGTTGCTGGTTTTTCTGCATCTTATAGCAAATTATCTGCACTTTTCCCAAAAACTAAAAACTCCGACGGGGTGCTCCGATCTCGTTCGGCGTGCATGCAAACGAAATATGCAACCATACCAAATTCGACATTTTGGACTCAACGACGCAGTCGAAATTTTCATCAGAGGTCATCTCGATAAAAAGTGGGTCCCACTCCCAAATGTCATTTTAAGTCAAAACCACAAAAGAGCTCAGAAAAATATCAAAAACCTCCAGACACAGAAGAAGGGTCAATCTAGACGAAACTTGACATTTCGGAGCTAACCGCGCTGACGGAATTTTCATCTGAGCGCATTTTCCAAGAATGTTTACCAAAGTCAACCTTAAGCCAAATTTCAAAGGCTAAAACGCCTAATGATCCAAACTCACATTGAAGGCCTCGATACTCGTGCCAACCATGCTACTAGTCTAATTTGGCCATTTCGGAGCTGATGGAACCGTCAGAATTCTATTATGAAGTCATCTTCTTGTACTTTTGATCGAAAGGGATCGTTCAAGGTTCATAAGCTCCAAAACACTAAAACTCGCACCATAACCAAACGAACGACCAAGTGACTGAACTGTCAGTCCCAACAAGTCATAAATGACTTAGGGTCGCTACATGAATGCTCTAAATGACACACAGAATGCAAGACACAGAAATGACCAGGAGGGTCATTACAATATCCACTACTAAAAAAGACTTTCGTTCGAGAAAAAAAAGGATTAAGAAGTACCTGAAGGCTCAAACAAACTGGGAAACTGGTCTCGCATCTCCTGCTCGGTCTCCCAGGTAGCCTCTTTGACTGGATGATGCCTCCAACGGACCTTAACAACAGGAATGGCTCTCGAGCGCAATCTCCTCACATCTCTGGCTAGAATGGCAACTGGCTCCTCTACAAATGTCAAACGATCATCCAACTCGACTGCATCATACTGGAGCACATGGGACTCATCAGGAACATACCACAGCAGTATCGAAACATGAAACACTGGGTGGATGGCTGAAAATGCTGGAGGTAGGGCCAACTCATAAGCAACCTCCCCAACTGTCTGGAGTATCTCAAAAGGCCTAATGTACCTGGGGCTAAGCTAGCCCCGCCTCCCAAACCTCATCACGCCCTTCATGGGCGACACACGGAAGAATACCCGATCACTAACAGAGAATCTCAAAGGTCGACGCCGCTGATCCGCATAACTCTGGTGCCTACTCTGAGCCGTCCTGAGCCTATCCTGAATCACCCTCACCTGATCCAGAGCCTCCTGAAGCAAATCTGTACCATGCGGCCTAGGCTCTGTAGACTCAAACCAACCAACTGGAGAGCGACAATGCCTACCATATAAGGCCTCGAATGGGGCCATCTGAATACTAGAGTGGTAGTTATTGTTGTACGCAAACTCCGCCAAAGGCAAGAATTGGTCCCACTGACCTCCAAAATCCATAACACAGGCCCGCAACATATCTTCAAGGACCTGAATAGTACGCTCCGACTGGCCATCCGTCTGTGGGTGAAAAGTTGTGCTAAGGTGGACACGAGTGCCCAACTCCTCCTGAAAAGCCCTCCAAAAGCTGGAAGTGAACTGTGAACCCCGGTCTGAAATGATAGAAATAGGCACGCCATGAAGACGGACCACCTCCCTAATGTAGATACGAGCCAACCTCTCGACACTGAAAGTAGTATGAACATGAAGGAAGTGTGCTGACTTGGTCAATCGATCCACGATGACCCAAATGCTGTCAACACCTCTAGAAGTCCGAGACGACCCCACAATGAAGTCTATAGTGATACGCTCCCACTTCCACTCCGAAATGGGTAATCTATGGAACTCGCCATCAGGCCTCAAATGCTCGGCCTTTACCTGCTGGCAGCACAAGCAACGGGAAACAAAGTCGACAATATCTCTCCTTATGCCACTCCACCAGTAATGTTGCCTCAAATCACGATACATATTCGTTGTGCCCGGATGGATAGAGTATCTAGACTCATGGCCTTAGAAAGTATCAACTGTATCAAATCTCTAACTCTCAGAACATAGATGCGGCCGGCGAATTTCAACACTCCATCAGGATCTAAGGTAGCCTGACCACCATCACCCGCTAACACTCGATCTCTAAGGGCCACCAAGGTATCATCCTCAAACTGGAAACCACAGATCATATCAAGCAAAGAAGACTGAACTCCCATAAAGGCCAAGACGCGTCTAGAATCTGAGATATCCAACCAAACTATGCTATTAGCTAAGGACTGAATGTCCAAAGCTAAGGGTCGCTCCTCGACAGATAAAAAGGCTAGACTACCCATACTCACCGCCTTCTGGCTCAAGGCGTCCGCTACCACATTCGCCTTGCCCGAATGATAGAGAATAGAGAGGTCGTAGTCCTTCAGGAGCTCAATCCAACGATGCTGCCTCGAATTAAGGTCCTTCTGGCTCATGATGTACTGAAGACTCCTATGATCGGTATAGATCTCAAATCGAACTCCATACAAGTAGTGCCTTCAAATCTTAAGTGCGAAAACTACCGCCGCCAACTCCAAATCATGGGTGGGGTAGCTGCGCTCATGAATCTTAAGCTGCCTCGATGCATAAGCAATAACCCGGCCCTGCTACATCAATACACAACTCAAACCAACATCGGATGCGTCACAATAAACCGTGAATCCCTCACCCTCAACTGGAAGAGTCAATATAGGAGCGGTGGTCAATAACTCATTGAGCTTCAAAAAGCTCGCCTCACACTCCTCTGACCAAACAAAAGGAACATCAACACGAGTCAACCGGGTCAAAGGGGCTACAATAGTAGAAAAACCCTCAACAAAGCATCTGTGTAACTCGCTAACCCGACGAAGCTACGAACCTCAGTAACAGAAGTGGGCCTGTGCCAATCACGAATAGCCTCAATTTTCGCCGGATCAACCCTAATACCCTCCTTGGACACCACATGCCCCAAGAAGGCTACAGACTCAAGCCAAAACACTCACTTTGAGAACTTGGCATAAAGCCGCTGATCTCTCAAAATCTGGAGCATTATCCTCAAATGTTGCTCATGCTCACTCCGGCTCCGCGAGTATACCAATATGTCATCAATGAAGACGATGACAAATAAATGAAGGTATGGCCTGAACACACGTGTCATCAAATCCATGAAGGCGGCAGGGTCATTAGTCAACCCAAAAGACATCACAAGGAACTCATAGTGGCCGTAACGAGTCCTAAATGCGGTCTTAGGGATGTCTGTTGCCCTAATCCTCAGCTGAGGGTACCCAGACCTCAAATCAATCTTAGAAAACACGGCGGCACCCTGAAGTTGATCAAACAAATCATCAATACGAGGCATGGGGTAACGGTTCTTCACCGTCACCTTGTTCAGCTGCCTGTAGTCAATGCACATCCTCATAGTCCCGTCCTTCTTCTTCACAAACAGAACAGGAGAACCCCAAGGCGACACACTCGGACGGATGAACCCCTTACCTAAGAGGTCCTCTAACTGAACACTGAGCTCTCTGTGCTTTGCAGGAGCCATCCGATAAGGTGGAATAGAAATAGGACGAGTGTCAGGCTCCAAATCTATGGAAAAATCAATGTCCCGATCTGGGGATAAGCCAGGTAGGTCTGTAGGGAACACATCTGCAAACTCTCTAACCACAGGAGCTAAGTCAACTGAAGGGCCCTCCCTACTCACATCTCGCACATAGGCTAAATAAGCTAAACACCCAGAAGCAACCAACCGCCTAGCTCGCATAAAAGAGATGATCACCGTCGGTGTGTGACTATAAGCACCCTACCACAACACCGGGGGAATGCCAGGCATGGATAAAGTAACGGTCTTGGCGTAGCAGTCCAAGACCGCATGGTAAGCGAATAACCAGTCCATGCCCAGAATCACATCGAAATCAACCATATCTAGTAGAATAAGATCAACTCTAGTATCATAACCCTAGATAGTCACTAAGCAAGACCGCAATACGTGATCCACTACTAAGGACTCACCCACCGGGGTCGAAACATGAACCGGCTCTGCCAAAGACTCGTACCTCATACCTAATCGGGGAGCAAAATAAACAGATACATACGAAAATGTGGACTTGGGATCAAATAATATTGTAGCAGGCTGATGGTATAATAAAAGTGTACCTGTAATGACATTGTCAGATGCCTCAGCTGCCGCCCTCGCCGGGGCTGCATAGAAATGGCCCTGAGCACCTCTGCCCGATGCATCTGATCTACTACCTAACCTGCCTCCCCGAGCTCCGCCTCTGGTACCCTGTTGGCTGTCTCGACGATCCTAGTCCTGACCACCACCTCTAGCTGAAGGAGGCACTGCTGAAACTGGTCTAGGTGCAGGGGGAGTTGGTACAATCGACCCTCACTGGGGACATACTTTGGACCAATGGTCAAGTGCACCGCAATCAAAACACCCCGAAGTTGAACGCCCTGAAGTAACCTGACCGCAGTAGGAAGGGAGGGAATCTAATCCCCTCGAACTCTGGCCCGTACTAAGATCAGCCTGCTGATGCTGGCCTCTCTTAGAAGCAGGTAATGCTGCCTGAACAGGACGACTGGACTAACCCTGTTGGAACCTCTGGCGGGGCCTATCATAAGAGTCTATCCCTCTAGTCTGGGACCCGCTGTAGCTGGCCTGGTAGTGTCGATGAATATGCTTCATGGATCGGGCATAGTCGACCACATCAAGAAATGAACGGTCAGCCGAAACCAAATGCTCTGTGTCGACCCTCAGACGGTACCGCAACCTACGTACAAAACAACGAACTCTCTCCTCCTCCATGGGCAGGATCATGTTAGCATGTCGAGATAACTCATGGAATCTCGTCTTGTACTCTGAGACGGTCATAGGGCCCTGCTCCAATCTGGAGAACTGATCACGAAGCCTATCTCTAACGCTCCGCGGCATGAACCGGGCCAAGAAAGCCTCTGAACTCACCCCAAGATACAGGAGGCGATCCAGCTGGCCTGGACTCTCAATACGAGCGCCACCACTGCCTGGCTGGCCCACGAAACTGGTGAGCAGTGAAGTCGGCTCCTCTCGACTCCAAAAGGCCTAATGATTGTAGCTGCTCCTAACAAGTGAGCTGGAACTCGTGGGCATCCTCCCCGATCGCCCCTGAGAATATCGACGGTGCCAACCTCTAGAATACCCCGAGCATCTTCTACTCGCGCAGTGGCATCTCCCCGTCCTTTAAGTCTGACACGACAACCACATGAACTGGTTGCAACTGAACCTCTAATGCCGCTGCGGCAAGCTGACCTTGCGGTGCTGGAGCTGCTGCTGATGGGACTGGTGCCTGTCGCATCTCCCCAATAGCTGCTAGTATCTGATTCAGCAGAGCATGAAGATCAGGAGCTACAACTGCAGCTGGTGGTTGGGCTGGCCCCAACCCCACCGGTTGTGGAAGTACATATGCTGCCTAAGGCTCCTCCTCCTTATCTCGGGCTGGTGCTGCGGCCCTGGCTCGAGCTCGGTGTCAACGTCTACCCCAAGATGGGGATCTGTCTGCAGGCCCGATTGCATCAGCCCAGGCCGCGCCGCCTCGCGTGCGAGCCATCCCCCGAAAGAGTGAAACAAGTGAGATTTCCAGAAACCAATAAGACACACGCTGCACGAAAGCGAAACAAAAGAGGAAATTTTCCTAAAGACATCCTGTAGCCTCCCGATGATAAGTTACGGACGTCTCCGCACCGATCCGCAAGACTCTACTAGACGTTAGCTCTGTACAAGTGAGACCGATAAACCTGGGGTTGTGATACTGATATACCGTGAGTTTACGGTATTTCTAATACATTTCACTTACAAGTTGTGTGTGTCTAGGGCCTTTTTATATTGGTTTTTATGTATTCTATCATGTTTTGCAGGAAAGGTGTACAGGCGCGGAAGTTTAGAGACAACTGAAGGATATGCAGAAAAGGCATCCACGGAGGTCATCTACGGACTGTAGGTCCATCCACGGTCTGTAGGTGATGACCGTAGACCAGCAGGAATGTGTTGAGGACAAATCAGGGAAATCTGACCAAGTGTGGAACCACGGTGCCCATTTACGGTCCGTAGATCCATCTACGGACCGTACTGTTGATCCGTAGAATGAGACTGTGAGGGTTCCAGTACATGATGTTTGAAGATTCTAAGTATGGAGCTACGGAAGGGATTGACGGACCGTAGATCGATCTACGGTCCGTGCTGCTGGTCCGTCGTTTGCTTCAGAGAAGCTGATTGTTGGATGCCGAAATATTTTCTAAGTCCCGAGTGACGGAAGGGACTTACGGACCGTAGATCAGTCGACGGTCCGTAAGTCAGTCTCGTGGATCGAAGACGCGTACCTGAACAAAACTTTCCTTAATTTGTTTCCTTTTTTATTTAGGATTTGTTTTCTATAAATAGGACATGTAAACCTCGTTTTTGGGGGTTAGACACTATTATTCTATTTTTACTTTGGAACTTGGGAGATTACTTTGCAACCCTAGCAATTATTGATTTTGGAAGTTCGTTTTGAAGATTTTGGCTTTGCAATTCAAGTTAATTCTCTGGGTTTATTATTCTTTTTACGTAAGTTCATGATTTCTTCACCTACAATTATGAATTGTGTTCTTGCTGATATGAGTAACTAAATTCACAACTAAGGTTGTGGGAACCATGATCAATTAACAAAGTATGAATAGTAAATAAGCAATTCTTGACTAGTATTTTGCATGCATTGATAATTCTTTCGTTTAGAAGTCTTTTTAACGGTGGCCAACGTTAGAACTCGCCTTGTTACTACTTGCCGGACCAAGGAGGTAATTAACAAGAAAAGAATTATCAACATAGATTTAGTGTGATACTATCTAATAGGCTAGTGTCGATTGGTGCGAAGTAATAACTAAGCCAAACATCGATTATGATGTCTAATATGAGGTAAAGGTAAGGGTTAGTAAGTTATACACACGTAGCCGGACCAAGGTGCGGGGTGAAATTCTCTGGATGCCGGACCAAGGATTTAGAGATACCTAACTTATCACTTTGCATGTAATACACTAGAAGAGGATTGCTAGTACTAGAATTACTGCGTTATGAGATTATGGGGAACACGTATACCCTAGTTATTTCTCTTATCTTGATAACAACCAAAGTTGAGTTTAATTAGTGATTACAATATTTCGTATTACTATTTGTTTTACACAAGCACAACCCCCCTTTTTATTATTTGTTTCTGGAAATAATTTGACTAATCGAATATAATTGTCGGTTAAAAGTAAAGTCTAAACCATTTTCCTCGTGGGATCGATCCCAACCTACAAGTTGGGTTCTCTACTTGATAACGATCGCTTATGCTTCTGAAAGGAGGTGTAATTTGAGCGTATCAGATACCAACTTGACATGACCCGATTCCTCGAATCATGATGGCACCTACTATAACCCACCAGTAGGTAAGCCAACCCGTAACCCATAACAGCAAGTAATGGGTCTGAGGGCAGAAACAAGAGTAGGCAAAATTTAAGATAACAACATAACTAGGCGGAAGCAAACCAAACATATATACAAATAAAGATCTCTCCCAAAACCTGGAAGTCACTAGTACAGACCTACTAATAAAACGAGTACAAATCCCAAAACTGTACCACATAAACTGGACTGTCTTGAAAGGTAAAAGATAAGTCTATATGTACAGATGGAGACTGAAATAGTACAAAACGTTGTGTGCTCACCCCCGTCTCCATATCAGACTACTCCAAACTGGATCAACGCTAGCCACTGGTGCTCGGACCTACATCACGAAACAGATGCAGAGCATAGCATGAGTACCACAACAACAGGTACCCAGTAGGCATCATAGGCCGACTAAACTTGAAAAGTAAAGGCAAAATGAAAAGAAGGAATACACAAATCGAGGTCAATAACAAAAATTTAACTAACAAAGGAATGCACACGAGTGTACAAAGAACTAACTAAAGTAATCCATAAGCTAACTACACCTAACTAGACCCCCATAAGCCCAGAAGGTACACTCGTGCGCAAGTTAAATAAAAACCCGAAAGGACCCCCATAAGCCTGACGAGTACACAGAATAGCTATAACTAAAGAGAATTGCATATAAGAACCCAAGAATGAAGAACATTGAACCAGAACCTCAACCCTAATTAGTAGAATCTGACAGTACAGAGGCCGAACCTCGAACCGGATGCTCACCAGAAGTACCCAAGTAACCAATCACAAGTATCAAGTATAAGAGGCCGGAACTCTAACCTGATGCTCTATATAAGTATTTGGGCAATAGAGGCCGGAACTCTAACCGGATGTTCTATATAAGTATCTGGGCAATAGAGGCTGGAATTCTAACCGGATGCTCTATATAAGTATTTGGGCAATAGAGGCCGAAACTCTACCGGATGCTCTATATAAGTATATGGGCAATAGAGGCTGAAACTCTAACCGGATGCTCTATATAAGTATTTGGGCAATAGAGGTCGGAACTCTAACCGGATGCTCTATATAAGTATCTGGGCAATAGAGGCCGGAACTCTAACCAGATGCTCTATATAAGTATCTGGGCAACAGAGGCCGGAACTCTAATCGGATGCTCTATATAAGTACCAATGTAGCTGCTAAAAGAGTCCAAATCGATCTATTCTCGTAAATGTCCGTGGATCGCCGTCCACACCTAGCCAATCAATGTCCTTGGAATCGAATCGAAAATTAAATTCAAATCGCGAAGCAGAACTAGTGTCACCGACGTAACTCTTGAAGCTGAAACATCGGGGAAAATAAGAATAACTATCATCGGAGCAAACGTATCGCCTAGCTAAGGCCCAAACTATTAGGCTCAAATCTGATACGCCAGTCTACAGGGATCTAAGTCGATCGAGCGACGTCAGGACAAAACTTAGGCCTATCGGATCCGAATCATGTATTTCTAAGGCAAGCCCTAGTCAAACCTAAACTAAGGCCCAAATGCTTCAACAAATAGTAAATTAAGCATGCAAGCACTCCACATAGCGAGGAGGGTCAATTACTAACACAAAGTATACTCATAGTTACCCGATAATTCTCGAAATAGGCCGAAAACATGATTTCCAAACACCTATGCATGATTCAATAACAACCCAACCCAAATCCCAACTAATCAACATGCATCCATATTCTCAAGCTCAATCTAGGAGAGGGAAACCGTAGCGTACCTGTAGGCCGATCACATGCGTTCCAAAATCACTTATCCGGAGCTTTCCCTTTCCGAACGTCCTCGAAACGCTACCCCACTATCAAAAATAGAGTCACAATGTTATTACGGTCGTTTAGACACCAAAATCACAACAAACGGAGACGGACCAATTTCGGGGTCAAAACGGGAAAAATGGGACCCGCGCTGGAAATTTCGGAATTAACCCCAAAAATGGGTCCTAACCAGTTCCCCCAGCTCATGTCCCAAAATGGGACACAATTCGGGGCTCGGGAACAGCACAATATCAACATGCAACTAAAACCCAAATTTTCTCAAAAACTAGAAATTGGACAGTAGTTGAATCAGTATATTTACCAGAAACTGGAGGTCTACAGTGAAATGCGACAACACCGCAACGTTCTCCTCAAAAAACCACTCAAGATAGCCTCAAAAATCACTGAAATCAAACCTAGAAAGGCTGAGAAAACAAGTCTCAAAATCTTCCAAAATCAAGCTCACAAAAAGGGTCGTGGCAGCAAGTATTTTACGAAAATTACCTCAAGCGGGGATCCCAAATCACTATCCGAGCTCACCAACGCATTGTCCTCAAAAAATCTCACAACTTTACCTTTTGAATCGCCCAAATCGATTGAGAGATGAGAGAGTTATGAGGGTTTAAGTTTGGGGAAAAGCTGCTGGTTTTTCTGCATCTTATAGCAGATTTTCTGCACTTTTCCCAAAAACTAAAAACTCCGACAGGGTGCTCCGATCTCGTTCGGAACCCCGTGCATGCAAACGAGATATGCAACCATATCAAATTTGACATTTCGAACTCAACGGCGCAGTCGAAATTTCCATCAGAGGTCATCTCGATAAAAAGTGGGTCCCACTTTCAAATGTCATTTTAAGTCAAAACCACAAAAGAGCTCAGAAAAATATCAAAAACCTCCAGACACAAAAGAAGGGTCAATCAAGACCAAACTTGACATTTTGGAGCTAACGATCGGGTTTATGAGATGCAATTTCCATTACCAATCATGACACTGAAAAACACACCTCAGAGAAGTTTGCGACAAAAACAATGCAAACCAAGGAATGTAGGAGATTAACAATTTAGAAGAAGCTTACATGGAAATCTTGGTTCAATAATTAGAATTAAGAATCCTTCAACCTAATGGACAGATGCCCCTCAAACTGGCCAATTCATTCAAGTCCTAGGTCATTCGCAGCGGATACTGCTACAATAGTTCTTGAGCATACTTCAACCTTGGCTAGCATGAGAGTGAGGTGGCACATGCAATTTGTCTTTGTACAACAGCGACCTCCTATCTGAATCCATAAAAACAATTAGTGACAATTTATTTGAAGCTGTAACTCATTAACAGAATTCAATGGGCACCTCCCATTAGACATTACTCAATTATGTTTAGAGGTTTCATAGATAGACAGTTAGTTATGCTTCATTTTGGACCTTTGTGTCCTTTGTATTTTAGTATTGACTTACATTTATGCGAAGTGTTTCTTTTACAAGACTTGTCTCTTCAAATGCTTTTAAACTATGTTTCTGCTTATGTCTAGATGTATGATCATGTCTTATGTCCTGTTATGGGTATGCTCAGGCCAGCAATGGCATCGAGTGCCAGTCCCACCCAGGGTCTAAGCTTGGGGCGTGACAAACCTGGAGGAATGGGATGTGTTTCCACGAGTCATGGACCTGGTTCACAACTTGTGAACCATTCCGTGGGAACCTAGAACTTGAGTTTCAATCTGGTTTTCTATGCTAAGTAGTGAATACTCATGGGCAAGAAATCCTAGGTGTTGCATTCACTTCATAACTTATGGGATCTTATGACAGAAAACATAGAAACTTATGCTGTGAAAAAGTTGTTATTTCGGTGTCACAGGCATACCTTACATGGAAATCTTGGTTTAATAAGCAGAGTAGAGAAACCGTCAACCTAATAGATGGATATGCCTCAAACTGATCAATTCATTTGTGTCCTTCTCAAGGGCTAAATTTGACACCCTTATCACCAATGTAAAACACCGGATTATATGGACTGAAGTTGTGGCAAATGGAAAGATGAATTCTATGGAAAGAAGCACCAAATCAACTGAAACTAATGTATCTCTTCCTAACAGCTTACACTCTAAACAGTTACACAATTTCATGGATAGCTGACTGATGCAATTAGGAGAATTCAAAAAAGTAGAATGAAAAGATCCTTAAGAAATAGGGAGGGTCACATTATAGGAAATCACTTGATAAACTTTAGAAATATATGTATTTACTAAGGATGCAAACAGCGTCATGCAAAGACAGTGGTCAGATGACCACCCGTGTAGCTTCTCATTGAGGACCCTAAATGCTTTGAGTTTTTTGATGTTTCACTTGTAGACTTCGGCTCTTGGAAAAAGTTGTTCAGTACCCAAATACTCGTGAAAGTGTCCTGTAATGAGTCTACAGCTGAAGATTTTGTTCTTCATACAAAATAAAATTGGTGGTTCCTCTGTGAAACATACCAAACCCTGTTAAACAGTAAAATTGTTTCATGAGAGAAAAGGAATGCAAAAAAGAACTTGGCAAACTTGTTATAGCATTCCTCTAACAACTAAAGTTAAAATAATTAACGTGATTACTGCCCATGGATTTTGACTTGATATACCACAACGACATTCTACCATGACCTTGAACCGAGTAACCTATGAGCAAAATCATAAATTTTAATGATTAAACTTTCTTTTTAGGAAGGTAATGTTGTATTCATCAGCAAAGACCTCCAAAAATTGGTTCCCAACAAAAAGAAAGATAAAAACTAGTAGATTACAAAGTGCCTATAGATTCTGAATGAAAATTTACCTAACGTAATTGCCTGCTACTCATGGGATTTGGCTTGGTTTACCACAGCAACATTCTAGCATGACTTGGAACTAGTAACCTATAAGGAAAAAAACAACATAAATTTCGTGATTAAATATTATCAAGATGTACCATACTTGAATAATTAGAAGAACAACAATTTAGTCGAAGCAAACAAGCAGAATACTGAAACCATAGCACAGATGCAATTGATTGATAATTTTCATTTTTTAATGTCAAAATAATTGCAGGACAAAGTATAAGAAATCGATTCAGAAAGACAAAAGTGAAAGAGAAACAGAGACTTACTCAAGTCCTGAATTATGCTTCCACCCACTTTAACTTTTGGAATATGGGAGATGTTGGACCATTGGGAGTTTGGGCCACTCATATTGGTGCAACCTTCTTCTAACTGTGGGCAGCCTTTAATTTTTAGGTACCATAATGTAGTGAGGCGTTGAATGGCATCTCTGGATGGCAAATGCTCTAGTTTTTCGCAGTTCTCCAATCTTTACTCTTCCAAAGAAACAAGGTTGCCAAGCGTATCCGACAGAGCTTCTAACAATGAACAATCACAGATCTCCACATACCGTAATTTAGGCATGGCATCTGAGAAGTCCAGATGTTGTAGCCGTTTGCACCTCTCTAGATATAATGTTTCAAGAGAAGTAAGGCTATCAAGTCTATGAGGAAGAGCCGCGATTCCGAAATCATATATATGGATCTCTGTTAGGGTAGAGAGTTGCATGAGCTGACAGGGCAGAGAATCCCAGTGCAAACGTCCGTACACAAACAATGCACGAAGGGACAACAGCTGATGAATGCCATTAAAAATCAATTGGAATGCCTCAAAATCCACCATCTCTGAGAAAGGACCAATGTCCAATATCCTTAACCCGGTGAGACAGTGAAGGCCCCCAATTTGGAACAAAGTGATATTTTCAAATACAAAAGTAAAGGCATTTGGCACACATGTAAAGGCAAGGAAACTAAGTTGTTACAGTTGCTGACATTCAAAAACGCTAGAGACCGGCATTGATCTAGCATTCCACTTGGTAAGCTGATGAATCCATCACAATACCATAACTGAAATAATTGGAGGGAAGTCAAATAGTTATCTCCACTGGGAACAGGAAAAGAACTGAAATTGGTGCAGCTGGCAATCATTAATCTCTCAAGAGAATGGAGATTGTATAAACTTTGTGGAAATTCACGAAAATCTCTGCAGTCGAAGACTGATATGTATTGAAGAGAAACGTTGTTGCGTAGCATCTCATCTGGAAGACAAGTGAGCTCTTTCACATTACTAACATAAAGATCCACAAGAGATGTCAAGTTGCTGCACAAGTTCAACAATGGCATTTCACTGTCAACTCCTTCAATGCTTAATTCACGGAGGATTTCAAATTGAGTTGGAGTACTTTTTAACAATGGACAGTCTTTAATCCTCAACTTCTCAAGCCTAGGAAACATTCTTGCTCCAACTTCATCTCCCTTCCACTCAATAAGGCTACACATATCCTCCAATACTAGTTCTTTCAATGACGGGAACACTTGGGTATTGTTGCTTGATGCAATATTGCTAATCTCAACACCATATAAACCTGGTCCAATGCATTCCAACTCATAGTTTTTCGCAGTTACGTAAACTTAATTCTCCCAAAGAAACAAGGTTGTCAATCCCATCCAATAGACCTTCTAACAATAGACAATAATGGATCTCCAGATACCGTAATTTGGGCATGACATCTGAGAAGTCCACATGTTGTAGCCTTTTGCACCTCACTAGCCATAATGTTTCAAGAGAAGTAAGGTTGCCAAAACAATATGGAAGAGCCTCAATTCCAAAATCATATATATGGATCTCTGTAGGTTAGAGAGTTGCATAAGCTGATAGGGCAGAGAATCCCAGTGCCCATGTCCATACACCCTCAATTTACGAAGGGACAACAGCTGCTGAATGCCATTAAAAATCAATTGGAATGCCTCAAAATCCACCATCTCTGAGAAAGGACCGATTTCCATTTCCAATATCCTTAAACCTGTGAGACAGTGAAGGCCCCCTGTGGGAACACTAATCAATTTGGGACATTGTGATATATCCAAATATGAAAGTGAAGGCATTTCCCACACATGTAAAGGTAAGGAAACCAAGTTGTTACAGTTTCTAACGATCAAAATCAATAATGACCGGCATTGCTCTAGCATTCCACTTGGTAAACTAATCAATCCATTACACTTCAGTAACAGAAAACTTTAGAGGGAAGTCAAGTAGTTCTCTCCACTGGGAACAGTAAAAGAACTGAAATTGGTGCAGCTCTCAATCACTAAGGTCTTAAGAGAATGGAGATTGCACAAGCTTTGTGGCAATCCACGAAACTCTCTGCAATCTGAGATCCATAGGCGTTGAAGAGAATCGTTGTTGCGTAGCATCTCATCGGGTAGACAAGTGAGCTTTTTCACGTTATAGACAAAAAGATCCACGAGAGATATTAAGTTGCTGCACAAGTTCAACAATGACATTTCACGGTCAACTCTTACAATTCTTACTACACGGAGGATTTCAAATTGACATGGAGTACTTTTTAACAGTGGACAGTCTGTAATGCTCAACTTCTCAAGCCTAGGAAACATTCTTACTCCAACTTCATCTCCCTTCCACTCAATAAGGCTACGCATATCCTTCAATACTAGTTCTTTCAATGACGGGAACACTTGGATATTACCATTAATCTCAACACCATAAAATGTAGGTCCTGTTGACACCCAATTTTGACCCTCCACA
>NW_026024781.1:0-522 GCF_019186545.1 Solanum stenotomum
TAAGTGTTCTTTCTATGTATCCTGATGCTTCTGCTATTACTATCTTGTTATCTATTAATTGTTTTGATATGTATCCTACCCATAATTGGATTGTTTTATTTATGTCTGCTACACAGTCTAAATCTAAAAATTCATGTTGTCCAGTTATTGGTTTAGGCGTCCATTTTTTATTTAATCTTTTATCCCATGTAGTTTTTTCTTTATCATATTGTTCATCATTTTCATTATAATATTTTGGATTAAAATTTTTTGGGTTTTTTACTCCTGATGTGCTAGGTTTTTCGTCCATGTCTACGTCTTCTGTATTTACTTCTAAATTCTTTGTATTATTTATGTTTGCTAAAAGTTCCGTCTATGTTTCACTTGTTTCCGAATGTTGTTCTAGATCATCATCGTTTATTTCATCAACTCTTATTTCGGGTAGATTATCTTGGTTATTTTCTTCTTTTTCTCCTAATTCATCTTGCAATTGCAAGTTTTCTTTAAATTTAATCATCTCATTTGCTAATCTTGTTTTTTGTT
>NW_026024782.1:0-488 GCF_019186545.1 Solanum stenotomum
TACCAACGCCCTAGCCTGCAACCCGCCGACCTAGCCCCCACGCGCACCGACGCATGACGCCCCTCGTCACGCCCATCCTCAACGCCCCCATCACCTGTCCTAACGACGTCGTTTCTACAAAAAATAAATAAATATATTTTTTCAACTACACGATCGAATTTCGACAAAAAGGAAGGATGCAACACGAGGACTTCCCTGGGGGTCACCCATCCTAGTACTACTCTCGTCTAAGCACGCTTAACTTCGTAGTTCTGATGGGATCCGGTGCGTTAGTGCTGGTATGGTCGCATCCATCATTCATAGCACTCTAAATTCTATTAAGCACCTCCTTCCTCCCAACGCCCTAGCTGTCCCCCCGCCTACATAGCCTCCGCGCGCACCGACGCATGACGCCCCCCGTCACGCACATCCTCAACGCCCCCATCACATTTCCTAACGACGTCGTTCCTGCAAAAAAATTAATAAATATATTTTTTCAATTACACGAC
>NW_026024783.1:0-396 GCF_019186545.1 Solanum stenotomum
ATATAATCAACACTGAAAGCTTGCTTGAATTGTCATTGTTAAAAATTGATCAGAAGGTCTTTATTTGGATTGTAACGTGGCTTTTGGACAGGGTTAAAATAAAAGGATTGGCATGAAAGCTCAAAGATACTGCGTAACAGGGTTAAGACTTACAACTTTTGAAATCGACTCTTTTTACAAAAATACAATAAAATAATAATAATAATAATAATAATAATAATAATTATTATTATTATTATTATTTTTGCCCCAGTTTTTGTGATGAGGACTTTCTAGATTTTTTTTTTGTTTGGACCGAACCTCAAAATAAGGTTGCCTACGTATCTTGTCAAAGCAAGAGTCAGGTCGAACGTAGTTCAGGAAGTTGTTTTTTTGTTGTTATTGGATTTTTATTTT
>NW_026024784.1:0-660 GCF_019186545.1 Solanum stenotomum
TTTTCCCAAAGATGAGGTACACTCATTAAATCTATTATTTTCGTTACTGAATAGAGGACATTCTTTTAATATTAGTGGTTTATCAACCGACAGCTACCATATTTCAAGTATATTAGTGTTATTAAATGCCTAACAAGATACAAATAGCATCCTCTGATCTTTCCTCGCACCTTGATCAAGTATTGCAGAATAATTTAAATTACTGGAACTCAAAATGAGGATTACCTCAGGCAGGTTTTTTAAAACTACAGGCAAATACTTTATGTTAGAATAACATTAGACAAACATTGTTGTTTTGTTCAATTTACCAACAGAAGTTCTGATCCAAATCAGTGGAGTATACACCATGATATGACGATTACATTTATGCCTATTGATCAGGAACCATCCTACGTAGTGGTATATATACAAACTGGTATGTTATTCATGAAACAGTGAGTTTCTTAAAATTTTATATGGACTCTATATGAAATATGAATCTTGAGAAAACTTTTACGGAAAACTTCAAGAAGGGAATTCACAATATTAAGTCCCAGGGTTGAAAGATCCTTACAGGTGGTTCAGTCGTAGAATCTGAGGATAATTTTGTGCATCCAACAATTGCTGAAATTGTGAAGGAAAAATTGTTTGTTCCTCAAGGTTTAAGTAGTTCCATCTTCA
>NW_026024785.1:0-286 GCF_019186545.1 Solanum stenotomum
ACGGCATCCCCCATCCTAAGTTGGGGTATTAGATTGGTTGGATCATGCATACACACATATGATATCTACTATTAGTATAGATTTACTTAAACATGTTTTGACTTCACTTTGATCATGCATCCTCATATTGTTATTCATAATGCCTATGAAACTATTTCTTGTATTTCGATTGTGTCCTTGTCTATTGTTGTGTTGCACCCCACATACTTAGTACATTCCAAGTACTAACCCATATTTTGCCTACATGATGTCACCATCTAAGGACCGGAGCTACTCTTGATCCTTC
>NW_026024786.1:0-336 GCF_019186545.1 Solanum stenotomum
GTCTAGGCCCTAGGCTTGGGTTGTGACAAGTTTGGTATCAGAGCACTAGGTTGTTAAATCCTCGGAGTCCAACACACCGCGTTGAGTAGAGTCCTAATCATGGTTGTGAAGCGCGCCACGACTATGAATGGGAGGCTACAAAATGTTTTAGGAAAGGTTTCCCTTCTTCATGTTCTATGTCGTGCTTAGAGTGCGATAAGGTGATTCCTCCCTAACACTTGTTCTTTGGATTGCTAGATCATCATGCCAAACATGAGGGGAAGACGGGCCCGATCACCGGAAGAGCCACCCACCAATGGTGAGCTCCGGGATGCACTCACCATGCTTGCACAAGTG
>NW_026024787.1:0-336 GCF_019186545.1 Solanum stenotomum
TTCCCCAATGAGATTGTTATCATTGAGATACAGATCTTGCAGATTTCTCAAATTGCCAAATGAAGCAGGAATAGATCCATTAAGAGAGTTATTATCCAAATATAGATAAGTAAGAGAATTCAAGTAACCTATTTCTTCAGGAATAGAGCCAGAAAGCTGATTATCATAAAGATCCAAATGAGACAAGTTGTTCAAATTCCCCAATGATGCAGGAATAGAGCCAGAAAGCTGATTATTATAAAGATACAAACTAGACAAGTTGCTCAAATTCCCCAATGATGCAGGAATAGAGCAATTAAGAGAGTTATTACCCAAAGATAGCTTAGTAAGAGACCT
>NW_026024788.1:0-670 GCF_019186545.1 Solanum stenotomum
ATTCGCGGATTCAAAATAAAAATCGCCTAAAACGGACACCCGAGGCCCGAGTTATGGCCGTCTGAAATTTCCTAAATTCAAAGCCACCTTCCACCTTTAAGATGCTGAATTTCAAACGGCCGTAACTTTCGGCTCGAACGTCCGTTTGACGCAATCTTTTTTTTGAAACCTCGTATTTTTTCGAGATCTATGTGAGGAACACATCGCCTTTGTCTGAATTTCCTTTTATTTTTTTCATCATATTTCTGATCGCGCGTAAGAATCAGTAAAACGCGATTTTAGTAAAATCGGCACGCGCAAACCGCCTTTAGTTGCGTAGATCTCGAAAAAATACGCGAATTCAAAAAAAAATCGCCTGAAACGGACACCCGAGGCCCGAGTTATGGCCGTTTGAAGTTTCCTAAATTCAAAGCCACCTTCCACCTTTAAGATGCTGAATTTCAAACGGCCGTAACTTTCGGCTCGNGCAATCCTTTTTTTGAAACCTCGTATTTTTTCGTGATCTATATGAGGAACCCATCTCCTTTGTCTGAATTTCCTTTTATTTTTTTCATCATATTTCCGCTCGCGCGTAAGAATCAGTAAAACGCGTTTTTGGGAAAATAGGCACGCGCAAACCGCCTTTAGAGGGTTTGGTTGCCGAGATATCGAAAAAATACGCGGATTCAAA
>NW_026024789.1:0-309 GCF_019186545.1 Solanum stenotomum
ATAATCTTTTCAATGCCACCAAGTTTGCACGATTCCGAGTACGTATGAGTGAGATATGACCATTTGATGTTGGGCTGTTCAATTAAGGAAAATCTAAACCGGATTTTTGAAGGGTATTTTAGTCTTTTCCTTTCCCAATTATTTTAATCCATATTTAGGAGTTTAACTGGGGTCAAATCAGAATTTGGTCAGTTTAGAAAATTGGAAATTTACGCTAGGGCATGGAGAAAGGAGAAAAGAGGAGAAAAAAAGAGAAAGAAGGAGAAAAGGCAAGATTCGTTAAGAACGTTCAAGTTTGATTGTGGATTT
>NW_026024790.1:0-236 GCF_019186545.1 Solanum stenotomum
TGATTCCCGGTGTGTACTAGCTTATGTGGGTGCTCAGTCATCTCTGGTGGATCGGATTCGCAGCCGTCAGTTTGAGATACATTGAGGAGCCAGTTGCTATTTTGGCCAGAGATGTCAGACGGTTGCGTTCCAGAGCCATTCCTGTGGTTAAGGTCCATTGGAGACATCGTCCAGTTGAGGAGGCTACCTGGGAGACCGAGCATGAGATGGCACAGTTCCCCGGTTTATTTGAGCAT
>NW_026024791.1:0-320 GCF_019186545.1 Solanum stenotomum
GGTTTGCGCGTGCCGATATTCCCAGAAACACATTTTACTGATTCTTGCGTGCGAGCGAAAATATGATGAAAAAAATAAAAGGAAATTCAGACAAGGGCGATGGGTTCCTCACATAGATCTCGAAAAAATACGAGGTTTCAATAAAAACATTGCGTCGAACGGACGTTCGAGCCGAAAGTTACGGCCGTTTGAAATTCAGCATCTTAAAGGTGGAAGGTGGCTTTGAATTTAGGAAACTTCAAACGGCCATAACTCGGGCCTCGGGTGTCCGTTTCAGGCGATTTTTTTTTTTAATCCGCGTATTTATTCGAGACCTACGC
>NW_026024792.1:0-709 GCF_019186545.1 Solanum stenotomum
ACTGTTACAATTAAAATCAGTTTATTCTCGTGAACTGCAATCAACTGCAGTACATCAAACAATCAATCCTAGCACATCGTGGCCACAGGAACCTTCTATTGGGAATTGTCTTCTGGAACTTTAATTACAAATGCCAAGGACCTAAGCATCTAAAACACATGCTACAGATCTACAGGAAACAACTTTTTTGGATATTAATTTGATTTATTTCCTACAGGCATCAGCTTGATCCAAAATTCAAGAAGAGCAAAAGCATGTGGCTGTTACAAAGACGAGTTGATCTTAAAACAAGATTCAGAGGACGAAAAAAAAAAGCAAGCAGGACCAGTGAAAGAAAAGGAGATGCAATTTCAGCAACCAGAAGCAAAAGTTTGCAAGAACAAGCCAACCAATCAATAGCTAATGCAAATTTGGCTGGGATACTGATAATGGCAAATAGCTGCCCCTGCTTGATAGGCTGGGTTACTACTAACAGAAAAGAAAATCTCTGTTATAAGCATCTGAATAGAAGTTCCATCAAATATCCAGTGCCTAAGAGCGAAACAGTAATTCAGCCTGAAGTTACTACAACAACCTTTACTGAGTCTAAGATTAACTTATACCAGCGAGTGCTAAGTTAGGTACTTGACAACTGCAAAATTACGTACAAGAAAATGACCATTCTAGTGTCTTCATCCAAGCATCTTAGGCTCTTCTTAGGGAACATTTG
>NW_026024793.1:0-485 GCF_019186545.1 Solanum stenotomum
ATTGTTTCTGTTTCTGAATCAGACTCAGGTTCTTCGACTACAATTGTTTTCTTTTTAGAAGTTTTCAAAACTTCTTCAGTATTTCGTTTCTTAATGCTAGAAGCAACATGAGACGATGGTTTAGTATCTACTCATCTGGTAGGCCATCAATGAAGGAGGTTTGCTATGTTCTCCAAAGCTGCAGAGACTCTACTCTAATATTTGAGAGAAACAAACATAATTGTAAATAGAGATGATTAGAGTCTTTGATGATTTATGCAAATAGTATCTACTCATTTGTCAGGTACTTGGTTTGAAGATTATAAAAAACTTCACAGTTCCTTGTGACTAATCCTATTTCGAGATTAAAATCTACATGATTTCTCCTCGATTTTTACATTAAACCTCCGTATCTGTCATTTTTTTCTGTTAGCAAAGCATGTCTTCTACTTGTTTGCATCAGTAGTAATTACATATCAATAGTATGCCTTACATTGTAAAAAGTT
>NW_026024794.1:0-1544 GCF_019186545.1 Solanum stenotomum
ACAAGTATGCATTATAGCATATGGTGCATATGCCAATTGAGGTTGGTAACCTCTCTGGCATGAAGTGCTTTCTTTACCTTCAAAGTGAATTTTCAATGAGGTAGTTCCGGTGCCCGATAGCACCAGAACTAAACTCGGTGACAAGAGTTGTAACAATAAACGATACTGCTTACACAAAATTCTGCGTACACCACTATTAGACTCAAGGAGGAAGACACACGAAGCTTTTAGCTTTGCCTAACATCCTCGTTAGC
The DNA here is from genome assembly GCF_019186545.1 of Solanum stenotomum. Taxonomy (NCBI): domain Eukaryota; kingdom Viridiplantae; phylum Streptophyta; class Magnoliopsida; order Solanales; family Solanaceae; genus Solanum; species Solanum stenotomum. The sequence goes on from NW_026024794.1 coordinate 255, forward strand.
ACAATACAATCCACATTTACAACGAGGGCATTTCTCAAAGCAACATCAATTTTGAATAGAAAGTATAGTTCTGGAATCCCATAGCCCCAGAACTAAACCCCGTGACAAGACGAGTTGTAACAATAAACAAACAGTACTATATGCATAAAATTATGTGTACACCACTGCTAGAGTACTCTACGAGGAAGACACGAGGAGCTTTTGCCTGAACTCCCCATCACCCTCGTTAACACAATGCAATCCACATTCACAACGAGGGCATTTGTCAAAGCTCCTAATAGGAAAATTTGCAGAAGTAAATCCAACAGAGAATTGGAGATTGTCATCTCTTCTCCTAACCTCAACAATGTTAACCCATAGAAATACAACTTTAACAGTAACACCACTCAATTTCATTAGCCTCCCTTTTGATATAACTCCTTTTATCACAGGTTTATAATATAGCTCATATGAACTCAACATGAACTTACATGAGCCATTGAGATACGCCGAGAACTCGCCTGTTTTTGAGTTCAACTCATAGCCTATCACCCCTTTAGGAAGAATGCCAATTGGGAAGTCATAGTGTTGAAGCTCTTCATAGGCTGATGTCTTCTCATTGGCTGAAACAACAACAGAAAGGAAGAAGAGGAACAAGAATATGGTTGCTAAAGACATTTGTATTTCTTGAATTTGAAAGGAAAAAAAGTTAATGGTTTATAGATGATTAATTCAGGGGTAATGGCTTGTTAGTGTTAATTGCTTTGGCTAGTTGGCCACATGCAAATTGATTCTTACCAATTTAACAATTCTTTCTAAAGAGGAAGTTGCTAGGATAATGCCAATTGTTGTAAGAAATTCATGACTAAAGGACAAGACAAGTGCGCACATAAAACATACTTAACATGACTTATAAGCTTCCTCAAATATAATGTTTTTGAACAACAATTATCCATCCCCAGACCCCACTTGTAGAATTATACGGAGTATGTTGTTGTTTCATAACGGTCAATGTCATGTTCATCTATTTCACCAAGTACCTACTACTTCCACCAGAACAAGTATTGAATAACTGGTTTTACTCTACCTCAAAATTCACCTTTTTCAACCCATGTCCATAAGGTTTTTTCATACCAGTTCCTCCTACCTATACCACAGTTGAAACATTTCAGGAAAATTTGGTATCTTTCTGGTCAATAGTGGAGTACTGTCGACTCAGATAGCAGTAACCTAGATCTATGTCTCCAGAGAAGGTACGAGGGTATTCTAAAAATTCGGAGATGGTTGTAGCATGAATCATTTAGCAACACA
>NW_026024795.1:0-218 GCF_019186545.1 Solanum stenotomum
GGCCGTTTTGGACGTGAGGGCAAACTGGCCCCATAGATAAGGTCATAACGGACGTCCATGTATAATTTTGGTGAAAATGACGTCGGAATTCTGGATCACCAAAAAATCCTTGAACAGTAGCACACGAAAATCGATAAAATGGGGGGTTTACCTGCTGTAGGGCTCGTTTTGGACGTGAGGGCCAACTGGGTCCATAGATAAGGTCTTAACGGACGTCC
>NW_026024796.1:0-709 GCF_019186545.1 Solanum stenotomum
ATGCAGTTTTAGGGACGTTCGATGCCCTAATCCTCAACTGGTGGTAGCTGGATCTTAAATCAATCTGAGAAAATACCACGGCACCCTGAAGTTTGTCAAATAGATCATCAATCCTAGGCATGGGGTAACGGTTCTTCACCGTCACTTTGTTCAACTGCCTGTAGCCGATGCACAATCGCATAGTACCGTCCTTCTTCTTCACGAAGAGGACTAGGGCACCCCATGGCGATACACTACGCCGAATGAATCCCTTATCTAAGAGATCCTGAATCTGAACACTGAGCTCCTTGAGCTCTACGAGGGCTACACGGTACGGTGGTATAGAAATGGGCTTAGTGCCCGGCTCTACTTTAATAGGAAAGTCAATGTCACGATTAGGAGGGAGACCTGGCAGATCAGCATGAAACACTTCTGTAAACTCTCGATCAATAGGTACTGAATCAACGGTAGGACCCTCCCTACTAACATCTCTAACGTAAGCTAAATAAGCCAAACACCCACTAGCCATCAACCTCTAGGCCCGAACAAAAGATATCAACCCAACTAGCGTGCGACTACAAGAGCCCTGCCACACCACTGGTGGAATACCAGGCATGGCTAAAGTAACGGTCTTGGCATAGCTATCCAAGATCGCACGGTGGGGGCGATAACCAATCCATACCCAGAATCAAATCAACATCCACCATGTCAAGAAAAATGAGATCAACCC
>NW_026024797.1:0-1216 GCF_019186545.1 Solanum stenotomum
ATTAACCGCTTTTTTTTTTAAAATCATACAACTAATTTGATTTACACTCCAAAATTCATAGGTGTCACATAATTTACACATTAATTCTTCATTACTTAATATATGTAATTATATCAATGACATATAAATTGAAATTAAAAAATATATATTTTATTTGAAAATCATGTAATAGTACTATAAGGTATAATAATTAACAACTTAACATATTTTAAAATTTTAGTTGACTCTCTGAATTCCATATGTCTCATGTAATTGAGACAGAGAAAAACATATATTGGTTTAAAATTAATAAAAATATTATAAATTATAATAATTAACAACTTAAAATTTATAAAAAAAAATCCTTTAAAAATTTTTAGTTGGCACTCCAAATTCAATTGGTATTACAATAATTAAAACATAGAAATTAACATAGATTGGACTCCTGCTGACATTTATGTTTCCTTTTTCTAAATTTTTTCTTTTATACTTTATATAAATAATTTTTTTATGTAAAAAGTATTATAAATCATAATAATTAATAGCTTAAAATATTTCAAAACATATAAAAAGTTTTTGTTAACTTTCAAAATTTCATCTATACCGCATAAATTGGGAGAAATATAGATATATAGATATTTTAAATTGCTAATTATTGTGAGTTATAGTACGTTTTATGTAATTTTCATATATATTACTCGGTCCTAATTTATGTGATACAAATGAAATTTCAAAAGTCAATGAATTTTTTATAAGTTTTTTTTTATATTAACTTGTTAATTATTGTGATTTCTAATATATTTACATAAAACATACTCTTAATACAAATAATTAGCAACTTAAAATATATAAAAACATACTAAAAAATTGATTAACTTCAAATTTCATATGTACCACATAAATTAAAACAGAAACAGTAACATATATTGGGCCCCGTGTTGGCTTGGGGTCCCATATCTAGTATAAATATATACCAAAGCTATATATAAAATTTGGCACATAAAACAAACTCATATAGTACTAACTTTTCAAAGTGCAGGTTTGATAATGGCATAGTTTGTGTACTTGCCTAATGGATCATCGTTACCTTTCAACATGCCATCGAGTTCCCTAACGAATATTTCCATTGCAAAGGCAGGCAAACATACAGGGACCACAATTCCATTTTCACCATTTTTGTTCTTAAATGGTATGTAAAAACTAGCCACACCAGGAATTGCCCCTACTCCTCCTTTGG
>NW_026024798.1:0-1216 GCF_019186545.1 Solanum stenotomum
ATCAATGCCATATAAATTAGGATAAAAAGGTAACATTTATATTCAAAAATAATATAAGTAATACTATACATTACAATAATTAATAGCTTAAATATTTAAAAGTTATATAAAAAATTCAATTGACTCTCTAAATTCTATTGCTACCACATAAAATGGATTATATGATAAACATATATTGTTTGAAATTGACGAAAAAGAAACTATAAATTACAATAATTAACAAAAAAAATTGTTGCCTCCAAAAAATCTATCAATTAAGAACATATATTGTTTCAAATTGACGAAAAAGAAACTATAAATTACAATAATTAACAAAAAATTCTCTCGACTCCAACAAATCTATCAATTAATGCCACATAAATTGGGACATGGAAAATAACATATATTCTTTAAAAATTAAGTTCAAAATGTTCTATAAAATACAATAATTAACAACTTAATATAGTAAAGAGACATATAAAAAATGGTTAATATTTGAAATTTTGCATGTGCCACATAAATTAGAACAAAGAGAGTAATAAATATTATTTTCAAAATTCTGTAAAAAAAAAAGGTACTACAAATCACAATAGCTAACAATTTAAAATATTTTTAGAATCATATAAAAATTTCAATAACTTCTAAAATTTCATAATATATGACATAAGAAGAGGGAAAAACCAATATATTTATAAAAAGAAATGACATATAAAATGAAATGGACAGAGTATTAGTTTTTGAAAATGGAAAAGGACAAAACACATATGAAACTAAAAGACATAAAAAAAAGGTTGGTTTAACTCTCAAACATAAAAACTAACATATGTTATTAAAAACTTTAATAAAAAGTACTATAATTTACAATAAATAATAACTTAAAATATCTACAAGACAACAAAAAAAAGACTAATTTTTGTACTGCTTGTGTCACATAAATTAGGATTGGGATGATTTTAAAATTTTAATTTTGGTTATACATTATAAAATAGCCGAAAAATTGAATGATATCATTTTTTTAAAAATAACCGAATGAATCGTCCTATCGATAACCTGATGTTACTTCTACTCTGTTTATTTTTACTTAAATTTAGAAAGATATGTTTCATTTCTACCCTCAATCTTATCGCTACATTTATTTGCTATTTGAAATTGAAATTAAAAAGACAAATGACAAATAAGTTTTTATATTAGCTCACTTATGAGCAAAACATATTATAACAATCTTTACTAATTTTAT
>NW_026024799.1:0-352 GCF_019186545.1 Solanum stenotomum
CAACCCACCGCGTTGATTAGAGTTCGATTTATGGTTGTGTTGTGCACCACAACTATGAGTAGGAGGCTATGAGACGTTTTAGGAAATGTTTCCCTTCTCCTTGTTCTAAGTCGTGCTATAGAGTTGAATTAAGTTCTTCCCTAACGGTTGCTCTTTGCTATGCTAGATCATGCCTAATACAAGAGGAAGACGAGCCCGCGCACCCGAGGAACAACCGACCAATGGGGATCTTCGGGATGCCCTTACTTTATTTGCACAAGCTATGGCTAATCAAGCCAACCACGGGGCCCAAGCCCCTCAGGCTCCTACCCCGGCATCTCGGGGGAGAGACTTCGTGCGGATGAATCCCCCG
>NW_026024800.1:0-837 GCF_019186545.1 Solanum stenotomum
TAACAAGCAATCTCAAGAGTTCACCCTAGTTACTCACTAAGAAGATACTATAATTTGATAGTCAATATTCAATATAGTCTAAGTCTTACAAAATAAAAGAGACTACTATTTATACTAAAAAAATAAATAAGACACTTTTTGACAATTTTACCCTTAATGAGATAAGGGCCTTTTGGTTGCCTCCTTTTGTGAATTCTTGAATTCATAAAATGGCCATTTGCACACACGGCCTCTTTCCTTCTTCCTTCTCATTTTGATGTACCTTACACACATTGTATGTCCTTCTTTGGTGACCTTCAAGCTCATCTAATGCTTCCCTTTTCATGAACATTGCTTGTAGGCCTTGGAGATCCTTTGCTTGACTCCGTGTGAATGGTCTTGAGGGGTATATGTCACTCATGTTAGTGTCATCCATGCTGCCCATGTTATCAATTTAGGACTTCAGATTTAAGATTTAGGGTTTTTTTGGGTTTATTGTTTTTAAAGGTGTTTCTAGGATTTAGGGTTTCTTGGGTATCTTAAGGCTTGGGGTTTAAGGGTTTTCCATAAGGTTTAGGGTTTATGATTAAGCATTTTTTAGGGGTTTCAGATTTCATAGGTTTAGGGTTTTAAAGGGTTTTTAAGGTGTTGATCTAATATGCTTATGATATGTCAACTCAAGGTTAGCTTTTGGTCACTCGTGATCCTAGATCCCGTGTTACGTCAAGGGGGTAACTTCGGGGAGTAACAAAATCTATGTCTGAATAAGCTTTTAACTAGAGATGTTGGGACATGTCCCCAACTAACTCTAGCAAAACTAAAACTAAACTGAAAGACTGAATATAAACTATGTCAAAC
>NW_026024801.1:0-385 GCF_019186545.1 Solanum stenotomum
CGCCTTTAGAGGGTTTGGTTGTGGAGATATCGAAAAAATACGTGGATTCAAAAAAAAAATCGCCTGAAACGGACAACCGAGGCCCGAGTTATGGCCGTCTGAAGTTTCCTAAATTCAAAGCCACCTTCCACCTTTAAGATGCTGAATTTCAAACGGCCGTAACTTTCGGCTCGAACGTCCGTTTGACGCAATCTTTTTTTTCAAACCTCGTATTTTTTCGAGATCTATATGAGGAACCCATCGCCCTTGTCTGAATTTCCTTTTATTTTTTTCATCATATTTCCGCTCGCGCGTAGGAATCACTAAAACGCGTTTCTAGGAAAATCGGTACGCGCAAACCGCCTTTAGGCAGTTTGGTTGCTTAGATCTAGAAAAAATACGCGGA
>NW_026024802.1:0-288 GCF_019186545.1 Solanum stenotomum
TTTGCGTGCACGGGGTTCCGAACGAGTTCAGAACACCCCGTCGGAGTTTTTAGTTTTTGGGAAATTGCAGATTTTCTGCAATAAATGCAGAAAAAACAGCAACACATTCCCCAAACTTAAACCCTCATAACTCTCTCATCTCTCAACCGATTTGGGCGATTCAAAAGGAAAAGTTGTGAGATTTTTCGAGGACAACGTGTTGGTGAGCTCGGATAGTGATTTGGAGTCCCCGTTTGAAGTAATTTTCGTAAAATACCTGTTGCCTCACCCTTTTTGTGAGCTTAATTT
>NW_026024803.1:0-1024 GCF_019186545.1 Solanum stenotomum
TATATCATCATCATACTTCATCCTATATATATATATATATATTCATCATACTATATAAGTGACTACCAAGGGTATTCCCGTCATTTCCTTCCTTAAAAGCGCTCCTACCAATACTACCAAACCTATCAAAAATGGCCACGTAGTACTAATTAATATTTCTTTCTTCATCATCATATATAATAATCATCATTAATACTATATAAGTGGTGGTTTCCTTGGACTACCAACGGTATTCTCGTCATTTCCTTCCTATACTATATAAGTGGTGGTTCCCTTGGACTACCAATGGTATTCCCGTCATTTTCTTCCTTCAAAGAGCTCCTACCAATACTACCAAACCTATCAAAAATGGCCACGTAGGGCTAATTAATATTTCTTTCTTCATCATCATATATAATAATCATCATTTATACTATATAAGTGGTGGTTCCCTTGGACTACCAATGGTATTCCCGTCATTTCCTTCCTATACTATGTAAGTGCTGGTTCCCTTGGACTACCAAGGGTATTACCGTCATTTCCTTCCCTAAAAGAGCTCCTACCAATACTACCAAACCTATCAAAAATGGCCACGTAGGGCTAATTAATATTTCTTTCTTCATCATCATATATAATATACTATATAAGTACTGGTTCCCTTGGACTACCAACGGTATTCCCGTCATTTCCTTCCTATACTATATAAGTGGTGGTTCCCTTGGACTACCAATTGTATTCCCGTTATTTCCTTCCTTAAAAGAGCTCCTATCAATACTACCACTACAAGAAAAAGGCTTATTTAAGACCAACATGTGGCAACCAGTCAAAAATCTAGTCCCTAAAAATGTACTTACTAGGAATAGATTTTCATACGGTCCTTACTTTTTAGTATTTTCATTTTAATTCGAGTTGTGGCAAAATTTGTTCGCTGAAAAGAAAATATTCCGGTCCCTAAATAGTCTAACTAATGTGAGTGGACTAAAATGCTATTTAATATTGCAAAAAAAAAATAAGAACGAATTAAATCGTCTCTCAAATTTACTTT
>NW_026024804.1:0-448 GCF_019186545.1 Solanum stenotomum
TAAGTTGGCGTTTGGCCATGCGATATCACAATATGGTATCGTGAGATGGAATCAGCGTTTGGATATGCGATTTTACGCTGATTCGATCTCATGATTCCATATCATGAGATGTGATACCATATTCTTCAAAAACCATGATATGGAATTATATGGGAATTCCATATCATGATTTGAGATATTTTAATACAACAATTGATCTACGAGTTTATATTTTGTTAAAAACAACCCCACATTCATTTATTTCATAGGTAAATACAATTTATAATCACATCATTACTTTTTAAAATTTATTATTCTCACTGATATAAAATTTATTATTCTCAGCAACATATACTCACTTTAACTCACACCAACCGATTGTTGAGTAATAAATTTTCATTTACTCCAACCGTTTTGTATTTATTACTTCTATCGTTTTGTATTTATTTCAACGCTCGGCAAGTGAAAC
>NW_026024805.1:0-567 GCF_019186545.1 Solanum stenotomum
AACTTCTCTGGTGGTGTGTTTGATTGATAGAAGTCACATTTCAGGAAAATGTTTTCCATGACGACAACATTTTGGTTTCTAGAAAATGTTTTCCATCAAAATGAGAAAAATGACTTTCCTCGTATATCGATGCAAGTCATTTCCGAACTTCTATTTACACTTCTAACTTCATGTCTTTTATTGGAGACTATAACATAAATTTTTAACTTTATATTATTTATTTCAAGTAACACCTAGACATTATTGATTTTTACTAGTAAATTTTTGAATCAAAGCATTACCTGGTTTGCCAAGATTATTATTAATCCTTAATGGATCTATGTTTTTCTGAAACTATTTTCTACTCACCAATCAAATACTAGAAAACGTTTTCTTGAAAAATAGTTACCATGGAAAATGACTTCCATCATACAAACAAACTTTGAATTCGATCTAAAAATTTACATTTCCTTAATATTTTCAATCCATGCGATCATGGATACGGGTTTTTTTTGATCCGTAGATAGAGATGATCTCATGCTTGGCATTCCTCTTTTTTCTTTTTCAATTTTGGGCTATTGCTTAAAA
>NW_026024806.1:0-281 GCF_019186545.1 Solanum stenotomum
TTGGTCTTTTTTATCAAACTGGTATTCTCCATTTTTCGTCTATCGCGTATTCTTCTTTATTCATTTATAAATTATGTTGTAGTTTGTATTCTAAGCTATTTATTTGTAGTTCTAGATAAAAAATAGTCTTTCTTTGTGCTAATATAGATTTGTGACAAGTTCCTGCAAATATATTATTATTAAGTCTATTTTGCCTATGTTCTAATTCTTGTCGTTTTTCTATAATTACTTCATTAAGTTTTTGTCTATATTTTTCGCTATTTTTGTTATTCATTGTATTT
>NW_026024807.1:0-1200 GCF_019186545.1 Solanum stenotomum
CTTGCAGAATGAAAGAAGGGGAAAAGAAATTTTGAAAAAGATAGGAGCCGGACCTTGAAAGGCTGCCTACGTATCTCCTAAGGAGAATTCAGGCCCAACGTAGTTCGAATACTAAGGAAATTTTCATTTTCATTCATTCATTTCTGGTGATTACAAGGAAAGTGAAAAACAGATAATAAAGCTCCTAAGAGATAGATGGTGCCTTCATCGAAGCCCTTCTTTTTCTGATCGTCGCATTAATCACGGGGGGTAAACTCATATGCTTCACGGGTAGTTTTATCACTCCCTTTCTTCCACCGTCCCTGTAGAGGAGACCTATAGACAATTTCCTCCCCAGTATCTTCTTCAGTAGCTTCAGGTCTAGCGCCTCTGGGATCACTGTTGGTGGCCTCTTGGCTGAAGAAAGAGTGTTTTCTACGTGGCTTCTGAAGCATCACGGTTATCTCTTTGAGGGCATCTCGCTTCTTCCGCACATCAGCTATCTCTTCATCTATAACAGCACATTTTGTCATCTTTGCTGCCAACTCCGCGTCTAGTGCCGCATTTGTTGCTCGTGCGATCGCGGTGGCAAACTCCACTTTTATTCTTTTTTCTCTAGTTTCTTGGATCTCTTGTCTGAGCCGCTGCAATTCCATCCTCAAATCCTCCTCAGTTAGCTCTATGTCGATACCCTTGCCCTTTTCCATCTTAGCAGCAATCTCACCTTTTCTAAGATGATAGAGTAATATTTTAGGATTTGGTATTGAGATTTTTTTTTCTGGCTGAGAAACTTAAGACTCATGGAATTTTGGTCGGACATTTGGTAGTGACTTGTATTTGAAATTGGGGAAATTTTCAGAAAATTTTCGAAAAGGAGTGGGCTAAAAATGTCCTCATTCAAAGCAACAATACCACATAAACAGTTTAAAGCACACAAGCATATATCGCGTGTCCTAAACAAGTAGGGGGCCCTTTTGTACCAAGGGTAGGCCTAGTGCATTTGAAAGATGTATGTGTAGAATTGAACCATTTTGTTACCCTAAAGCAAATTTCGCATATAAAATGATGTTCAAGAAGCGAAAATAAGCAAGGGAAGTAGGGAATAAACGAAAATCACAAAGGAAAGGCCCACGCAGGGGTCATTTGAAAAGAGTACCAAAATACAAGAAAGGCAAGCCCACGCAGGGGCAAAAAACAATAAGTACATATAGAAAAACCCAC
>NW_026024808.1:0-525 GCF_019186545.1 Solanum stenotomum
TAGTTTGAATTTTGAGAGTCAAATTTTATAATTTTGATTGTGCATTTTGACATGAAATCTTCTTAATTTTTTTTTAAAAAAACAAGCTATAAAAAATATTGTAAGTCATAATACTTGTTAATGTAAAATATTCTTTTTAAAAAATAAAAATTTAACAAACAAAATTGATTCGACTCATGAAATTCAAAAGACATTAGTTGAACACTTTAGGAGTCTTTTGATGTGATGTATAAAGTATAATAATTTCAGGATAAAATGTAAGATTATTTTATCTTATGTTGGATTTGAGGTATTAGGTAGTCTTTGAACCACTTATCCCATCATTTATAGCATAGTGATGGAATAAGTTATATCATATACATGGTGAAATAACTTATTCCAAAATAATTAATTATCGATAACTTGTTCCAAATCAAACGACCCCATAAAAAAGTGTAGAATTTTGCACTAGCATAGCGGATATACATACTTAATTGATCAATGTGAGAAAATGACCAAAATAGTTCTTAATGTAAGGGTAATATT
>NW_026024809.1:0-489 GCF_019186545.1 Solanum stenotomum
TTATTCAAAAAAATTGAGCAAAATTTTCAAAAGGGCAACAAAAATTGAGGATCAAATTAAAAGGGCAATATTTGAATGAAAAAATGCATGCTATTAAATTGTATGTTGTAAGGCTCTCATATTGCTGACATGAGTCTTACAACATTAAAAAAAAAGGATAAACTACTTTATTAGACATACATCACTATCATATATACTAATTTACCTCCACTTTCAAATAATTGTATATATTACCACTTTTAATATTTTATATCATATATTATTGAAGATACAATCAATATCATGTCCCTGAAAACTAGGATTGATTAATTATATTTACATTTAAACTTCAAAATTAATATTTTAATTAAAAACAAATATCTTTCTCTTAGAAAGTATAAGTTAGGGTAAAACTCTAACTCTAACTCTTCCTCTTCCTCTTCCTCTTCCTCTTTCCTTGATCAGTCGAAATTTATTGAGAAGAAACACTGCATTAAAATGGATATTCTA
>NW_026024810.1:0-1040 GCF_019186545.1 Solanum stenotomum
CCGTATCTCATCTTCATGTCTTCTTTTTGTTCATCTTTATCTTCATCATCTTATCTTCTTATTATCTGATTCTGTCTTTATCTCTTTATTCCAGCTGGACGTCTGGGATTATATTATCTTCTCCGTTACATTTTGAACATATGTGGTCAGGGTATTTGTGACCAATTAGCTTGCAATATCTGGTTAATAACTCTGCCGAAATAAATCCAACTTTTAATGCTCGTGTCGTAGATCGTTCTTCTGGCTTGAGTAATGATAAAATCCATCTTTGGACTTCATCCATATCTGCTTTCCTTAGCTCCCTTGAATTGGAATAAATCATTAACTGATCTCTTGCATGGTAGCTCCATATAGCGTTTCCGTTTTAGTAATTATATGCTAGCTCTTGTATAATGGTTGATATACCAATTATTCTCTTATTGGCATAAAAACTGGGTATCTCGCTTTTTTGTATCTCTGGTTGCTGTCCGATATCTTCCGGTATTATCATATCTTTTGTTAGTCCTATCTTTACCACTTGTATCGGAGGTTTTATTTGCTCGTATAATATCTCTGCTGTTGCCGTATAAAATTTTACATAGAATAAATTTCCCTTAGTAACTCTCTTATATGTAATAAATGCTTTATGTAGTTCCGGTATTCCACTTAGTTCCTCTCCGTCATATGTATATACTGTATTTAATAGTCCATAGTTGTAACATGTCCTCATCAAGTTGGCGTTAGTTTTCGATTGTGCAATCAGTTTATTATAACCTTGTAATTTTTGGGTTAAATAATCTTGGTTGGGTTCTTGGATTGTAGTAGATCTTGGGTTAAGGTTTAAAAATATTTGGATTTTGTATATATTTTCTATATAGGTTCGCGTAATATGGTTGTATGCTCTTTTGTCATGGTGTAGGCTATCCGCATATGTAGAAGTTTGTGGTTCTATAGTTAATATGTTTTTTGGTATTAGCCTTGGAGTAAATGGTTTTTCGAATAGCTGGTTTAAGTTTGAATTCTTTTGTTTTTAACTAACTCGTTTGCTTGTACCTGCAGCT
>NW_026024811.1:0-436 GCF_019186545.1 Solanum stenotomum
TTTTCGTCATATTTAGACGCGCGTAAGATTCAGTAAAAGGCGTTTTTGGGAAAATTGGCACGCGCGAACCGCCTTTAGGCAGTTTGGTTGCGTATATCTCGAAAAAATACGCGGATTCAAAAAAAAAATCACCTTAAACGGATAACCGAGGCCCGAGTTATGGCCGTTTGAAGTTTCCTAAATTCAAAGCCACCTTCCACCTTTAAGATGCTGAATTTCAAATGGCCGTAACTTTCGGCCCGAACGTCCGTTTGACGCAATCTTTTTTTTGAAACCTCGTATTTTTTCGAGACCTATATGAAGAACCCATCGCCTTTGTCTGAATTTCCTTTTATTTTTTTCGTCACGTTTCGACGCGCGTAGGAATCAGTAAAAGGCATTTTTGGGAAAATCGGCACGCGCAAACAGCCTTTAGGAAGTTTGGTTACGTAGATCT
>NW_026024812.1:0-551 GCF_019186545.1 Solanum stenotomum
CATTAGTACCCAAACATACCAAACAAAGTAAGAAAAGAATGAAAATAAAACTATGAAACCAAAAGAAAATAGAAAATTACACTGTTTTGGTCCTGCGGTTGGTTCTCATAGGACCCAACCGTAGGAAAGGAAGTCAACTATTTTAGTTTCTGATGTTGGAATGATGGTTCACCAATACGGTCCGTCCTAGGTTCTGCGGACTGTAATCCAAACCATCATTCCTAACTTAGGCTACTTCTTATGCTTCAAGATGAAGAAAGAAGGTAACTAGGTTTCCCCATCCTCTTCTGAAAAAAGAAAACAAAAACAGAATGATATCACTTTTTTTCCAGTGAAATAGTATTTGAAGAGCTTTCACGATCATTCACATGAACTTCAGTAGGCAAGAAGGTACCTAGTGGAAGCTACCGTTTTGAGAATGCAAGATTGTTGCATATATTATTACTGAAGCTTGTATACAGGGAAAGAACTGGGCATAAGCTTATAACAAAGAAAGTATTTATCAATACTTTGGTTCTTCTATTGAAGTAGTTTTATTTTGAGCTTATTCA
>NW_026024813.1:0-355 GCF_019186545.1 Solanum stenotomum
CCTGACTGAAACCTCTGCTGAGATCTATCGTAAGACTCTCGGGGTCTGAAACGGCGCCTATCATGGCTATCTTCCTGTCTAACTCTCTTGCCGCTGCCCCCTTGGGCCTCGTGACGGAGTTGCTCGATAGTGCGGGTATGGTCCACTACATCCAGAAATGAGCGGCCTGCTGAGACTAAAGACTGAGTCTCAATCCGCAACTGTAGTCTCAAACCCCGAACAAAACAACGAACCCTCTCCTCCTCGGTAGGTAATATCATGGCGGCATGCCTGGAGAGCTCGTGGAATCGGGCCTCATACTCTGATACTGTCATGGAGCCCTGCTCAAACCGAGCAAACTGATCTATGAGCTGAT
>NW_026024814.1:0-4742 GCF_019186545.1 Solanum stenotomum
ATACCCTCACCTATACTAAGTAGTATCCCACAAGTAGTCCTAGTTAGAGTTCAAAAGTCATTTAGATACACTACAACAAATGTGATATATTGCTACGAAATAATTAGCTACAGTATAAAATTTGTCACTAATTGTTCATTTTTCGTGACGAAAGTTATATTTTGTATTTAAATACATGAGGAACATACTTTTAGTGACGAAACACAAATGTTTGTAGCTAAGTTTTGTCCACTATAATTTCCCTCCAAAAGATAAGTTGGCGCCATTTATTGAGTACTATTAGCTACAAATCTAAATTTATCAGTGACACATTATTTTGTCACTAAATGAAGTAGTAAATATATGACAAATCATTTTTTATCCTAAAATTAATTAAATTTTGGATGTAAAATAGTTTCGTCACAAAAATTATATTGATACAATAGCGACGAATTATAAATCGTAGTTAATCATTGAAGAATTTAACCATAAAATTTATGTTTTAATTGTGACCTTATTTTTTGTCACTAATAATTTGAACAATTAGTGACAATTATATTATTGTCTCTATTTAACCTACAATTTAGCCAAAATAATTTTTGTCACAAAAAAATAGAATTTTCAATTGACTACAACTTTAATTTCGTAGTTGATGAATAGTGTAATCATTGGCTACGAAAAATATAGGAAAAACTGCATATCTAAGCAAACATAGCTAGTATATCTACTCAACTAACCTATAGTTTTGAAAAGGAAAAACTACCTTATTAGATATACATCCATGCCGCATATACTTATTTTTCCAATACTTTCAAATAATTAGATATCTTACCACTAATTAAGAGTTTCCTACCATCTTTTGAGGAAGATATATACACCTATATATAGCGTTTCATCTACCAGATACACTAGAATAATAGTGAGTGAATCGAGCGAGATTGGAAGGGAGAAACTCATGTATCCCAGATAAATAGGAGAGTGGCAAGTGAGATGGGAGGGAGACAAGCGGGATTCATTTATGTATCCAAGATATATGTGAATCCACTTGGATATTGTGTATTTAGAACAAATTACATCAAATTGACCCAATGTATCCCAAGATCCATGTATATGGAAATATCTGGACGTACCAAAATCTTATAAGATTCGTAATATTATAAACTAGAGCGTATCTAAGTAATTAGCTCATAAACTAGTGAAATTTATGTAAGTTTTCCATTAAAATGAATAATATGTGAAGGTTCTAAATTTCATTTAATTCCGGTAAGAAATCACAATCTCATCTTATTATGAATGATTGAAATGTGTGAACTATTAAAGAAAATGGTTAGTGTAGTTTATCCTATAAGAATCCCTCGATCCAATGATAGTAACATATCTGACTTATCATCAAGATATTATTCAACAATGTTCTTCAGAAATATTCACCACCTGATTCAAGAGATAGAATCAAAATTTTCCTCTTTTGTTATTTCATTCTTTGATTTTATTAATTGTTTCGTTTATCCATTAAATTATTATTTCACTTCTTCGATTACATATTCAGGATTTTGGATAATATCAGTAACTTAGTTTGTTGGTTATTTGAACTTTTATCTTGTTTGTGATAATTTGATTCTCCATCTCATAATCCCTTTCTTTACCCCATCTTGAAAAAAAAAAAGCAAAATTTTTATATCATTTGAATTAATTATGTTACTTTAAATCTCTTCCGAATAAATAAATTTTACGCTAAACATTAATGTCACACCTAAGATTTTGAGGGACGAGATTGACACTCATTATCTTAAACTTGGTTCATATTCGTTTTACCACACTCCAATTATTTTTCTGATTGCGCGAGTCTCACACACCTGAACTTATTTTAATATTATCATTAAAAATTATTCAATTTCAAATAAAAAACTTGTGGACACTTACAATTAATATATACAATTATTTAAATATTAAGTCCTTTCATGTAGAAAATTATTTCTCAATGTGCTTCACATTTTGACCAAATAAAATTTATGAGGTAAGAAGTGTTGAAATAATTCATAATACAAAAAAACAAAGATAAAAATATAGTTTTAATATTCAATTGAAATTCATTAAGTGAAGGAAATTATAACTTTGAGAATATATTTTATACGAAATTATTAGAGGGAAAAGAAAATAACAAATTTTACTTTCAATTAATTTTTCCCTCCACTTTCAATGTGTAAATTCCCCCTCACGCCCATTTCCCATTTTCCATCCAGTAACCACGCATAACGGCACAAGGAACTGCCCACTAACTTTCTTTTCATTTTTTTTTTTTAAATAATCAAAATTTGCCCACTCTCTTTAACTATCCAAGTCCAACTCAAATGCAATACATTTTTTCAAAATAAAAGAGACTCCTCTGCATTTTCTCTCAATCTTCTTTTTTCTATCTATTTTAAAAATGATGTCCATCCAACATTTACCATGCTCTATAAGAAACAAAATATTTTCTTTGGTTAGCATAAGGAACCATTATTCACGAAGTTATTATTCAACTCCTTACAAGGATTATCTTAATGGAAGAACTCTTGATATTATCTTGGTAAGGAGATAAGTGTTTATAAATTGTGCTAATCGAATAGTTAATGATTTTGTATAAAATTAACTAATTTTTTAATTCTATTATTTGTTTCATTAATTAATGTTAATTTTAGAATTATCTTTTGTTTAAATTATGATTTCAAAAAGTATATACTAAATTATATTTTTTTTCACACAGGTCCATAAAGGTGCAAAAATGACTCAATGAGTGAAGATTTTAGATAAAAGAGCACGAATAGACGAGGAAACTACATACTTTTATTTTTAAATTTATCATTGTTCCCGTATCTCATCTAGGTCTTTTTTTTTGGAGTGATTTCCCTTGATTTACTCAATGAATTTGTACTCAAATGTTATCCCTGAATAATTAGAAATGTAATTACTATATAGTTTCGTATGAATTTTTGGTATTATGTTCCTCTTTTTTTTTTTTGATTTATTTATTTACAAAAGCTATGTACTTTTAAAAATTGAAGTATACATGTAATTAATGGCAAACAGTTTAACTACATATTTACATAATACTATTATAAAACATTAAATACATTCAATTTGTTATAAATAATTTCATCCTTGGATATTTATATAATTTTAAAAATCATATTTTGGTCGCAATGCAAAATGGTATTCTTTATCTATAAAAAGTAAATCATATTACTAATGATTTAGTTGTCACAAATTAATTTTATTCAGTGATAAAACTAATTTATTCCAAAATAGCCTTCATTTTGATAGCATAATTATATTTTTAGCAAAAAATTAACTTAAATGTATCTAATTGAGACAACATAGAGAGACAAATTATTCGTCAGTAATACCATATAGAGAGACAAATTATTCATCACTAATACCATAAAGAGAGACAAATTATTCGTCATTAATATCGTATATACTATATCACAACTAATTTTCAGCCACAAAATTAATATCTTTTAGTGACGTAATAACACTCTTTTAACTACAAATTATGCATAGCTTTAAAGACAATTTATATCGTCACTAATTAAANTACCACATATAAAGGACTCACACAAGAACTCCTCAAAGAACCCACTTGTGCAATGCATAGGTAAAGTCCCATACCCTCACCTATACTAAGTAGTATCCCGCAAGTAGTCCTAGTTAGAGTTCAAAAGTCATTTAGATATAAGTCATGTTCACACCTTAGATCATCTTCTTAAAACATAGGGATATTAGAACTAACCGACATAGACCATGAGAGCTTACATGGAATCCGGTGTTCTACTCCCACACCGTAAGAGAGTGTTCTACTTGCCACGGTAGGACTAAAATAATAGCATCTAAGTGGATCCACTAGTTAATAGCTATGTGGGCAAACGTAGTTAAGGAACAAGGAGATTGCTACTAGAAACCCGGACTTGCTAAACGTAGAAGGTTTCCATCTCATGAGACAACATATATATTGGGAACCCGAACTTGCTAAATGTAGAAGGAACGCATATGGGAAGACGAACTTGCTAAACGTAAAAGCTTCCATCTCATATTCATGTTCACTCGGTGCTACACTCATATCCCGTTTAATGTAGTATTAGGCCTTTACTTACACATTAATTCAATAAGGAATGCATTAGGAATTCAACCCATCATTCTTCATATACCTCATAAGTTCTAAAATGAGAATAACCTTTCATCATAAAACCCTCAACATATAATAATTTTCATTCATAGCATAGTCATATAGCGTTCATGAGATTTACCTTCTATTCATCATACCAACACTACCATAATCATCGCTTAACATTCATGTTCGTATCATAGCGTACTTGTCAACACTTTGGGATTGTAGGGAAGAGGAAACATAACTCAATCACTACAATTCATAATCAAGTAGAACCTCCACCATAAGTGGATCAACAATTCATTATATGAACAATCGTCAATTTGACAACCTTCTTTCATAGCCTTCAAGGATCCCATCAAGATTCAACCTTAATACATTGGTAATCATTCATCATATAGAGAAACATCATAATACAATAATAAATTCCACAATTACATATTAGATTCTCATCCTTCATTCACCATTAAAGTCATACTAGGGTGTTAACTGAGAAAGAAGGGAAAATTCATGGGTCTTGTGGGGATTTGTTTAAAAATCAACAACAATACATTAATTCATCCATAAACCATAATATACAACCATAATTATTCACTATAAATCAAAGAAAACACATTTG
>NW_026024815.1:0-403 GCF_019186545.1 Solanum stenotomum
CAGCACCCGGTTCGAGTTCGTGGTCCAGTCCATACAGGTTGACTCATTAGCTATAGTACCCGATTCGAGTCCGTGGTCCAGCTTGCACGTGGTGTATTCCCAATTCCTCGCTAAAGCTTCAGTTTAGTCTTGATTACTCTCATCTGTAGGTTGAGGTTTTGGAGGTTGGAGAGATTCCGATTAAAGTCCGGGACGTAATGAGATCCTGGAATATAATTGGGAATGGTTCAGTCAAAAGTTCGGAAATTGGTAATATTGTGATAGACCTTCTAGCTCCATTATTTTACTTCAACTGCCGGTGCATCTGTCGGGCTTATGGGGGTCCGTGCAGGTGGTTTCTTTTATTGTGCACGAGCGTACCCGTCGGGTTTATTGGAGCCCGACGGAGTTAGTTAGATTACTT
>NW_026024816.1:0-1524 GCF_019186545.1 Solanum stenotomum
ATAAATCCGACGGGTACGCTCGTGCACATTAAAAGAAACCACCTGCATGGACCCCCATAAGCCCGGCAGTTGCACCGGCAGTTGAAGTAAAATAATGGAGCTAGAAGGTCTATCACAATATTACCAATTTCTGGACTTTTAACTGAACCATTCCAAATCATATTCTAGGATCTCATTACGTCCCGAACTTTAATCGGAATCTCTCCAACCTCCAAAACCTCAACCTACAGATGAGAGTAATCAAGATTAAACTGATGCTTTAGTGAGGAATTGGGAATACACCACGTGCAAGCTGGACCACAGACTCGAACCGGGTACTGTAACCAAAGGTCGGGCATGGGTGGGCTGGACCACGGACTCTAACCGGGTACTGTAGCCAAAACCAGATCATAAGTAAGCTGGACCACGGACTCTAACCGGGTACTGTAGCTAACAGAAAAGCGGGGCATTATGGATACAAAGTCATAAGCTGAGTTACCGACTATCAGACTCCAGTCTGCTATATCAGTCTACAAGGAGCTGACCGTCCGAAACGACGTCGGAAAAAGTTCTACTGCCCAACGACATCCGAAATCTCGCAAGTCTATGGCAACACTAGTCTAAGCCTAGACTAAGGCCAAACATACTTCAAATCAATATTATCATATACACCACAAGATATGGATATNTAATATCAAGAGACATGCTGTCATAATCCAACACTTTCCCGAAATAAGGTGTAAGGCAGGAATTATAGAAATTTAGCATGCTCAACACCCGAACCCCTCCATACTCAAGCAAATCAATAAACAAATGCCTAAACATGCTCAATCTCACGAGAGAAAACCATAGCCTACCTGAAAGCCGATCACGCGTGCTCCAACTCACGGTACCGGATCTTTTCCTCTCCGAACGGTCTCCAAATGCTTCCCCACTAACAAAAGGTTAATCACCTCGTCATTACGAATATATTGACACTAAAATTTTATTTTTCGAAGACGAACCCAAAATCGGGTCTAAAACGGGATTGTGGGGCCCACAATCGGAATCTCAAAAACGAATCCGTGAAGGCGTCCCAAATACCTTACTAAACTAATACCCCAAAATTTAGCACAAACAGATGCCTCAAACATAGCAAATTAGCCACAACAATTAAAATGGGCAGCCCCTTGATCACCAATTTCTGGAAAAACGAGACCCTTTCAACCCTAACAGATTATACCACGACGATCCTTGCGAAAAACTCTATAATTTAGCCTCAAGAATGACTCACAACGGACCTAAGATGACCAAGATCTCACATTTCAAAATTAAACAACAATTCAATCCGGAAATCACCCTAGCAGTGGCTAAAATCGATTCCTTACCTCAAACGAAGCCTCCCCTCGCGTTTCTGAATCACCGCTAGATTCCCCACGAAATTCTCTTGAAGTTAGCCTTTTGAAGCACCTAATTTGGACTCAAAATGAAGGAGAAATCTTATGTTGAAGTTGAGGGAAAAAATTGGACGAAACTTTTCCTAATTTCCAGATTTCCATCCGCTGC
>NW_026024817.1:0-376 GCF_019186545.1 Solanum stenotomum
CTCCCAACTGCACTTTACAATACTTTATCATGTGCCTAGAGGAACTAAAACTTTAAACAGAACAAGACCAACATCATCGGTTACCCCTAAAATCCATCATTCAACTCAACACTCCTAGTCAATTACTTCATAGGCATGTTCATAACAAATCCAACTGTTTTATGAATCCATAACTGATATAAGCATTCCACTTAGCTAGAATCCAAGGAGACAAAAAGAAAACCAGAGGGTACATGTTATGAATGGGCCGAGGCCTGTTATACCAAAAACAGCCCAATACCATATTAAGGAGTTATGTGTGGGATCTAGGTTAATAAATAACCCATTCTAGGGAAAATAGGGGGAGGGAAATTGTTAAAGAAAAGAGTGTCTCCTC
>NW_026024818.1:0-1053 GCF_019186545.1 Solanum stenotomum
GTGGGGCCCACAATTGGAATTTCGAAAACAAATCCGTGAAAACGTCCCAAATACCTTACTAAACTAATACCCCAAAATTTAGCACAAACAGATGCCTAAAACATAGCAAATCAGCCACAACAATTAAACTGGGCAGCCCTTTGATCACCAATATCTGGAAAAACGAGACCCTTTCAACCCAAACAGATTATACCACGACGATCCTTGCGAAAAACTCTACAAATTAGCCTCAAGAATGACTCAAAACGGACCTAAGATGATCAAGATCTCACATTTCAAAATTCAACAACAATTCAATCCGGAAATCACCCTAGCAGTGGCTAAAATCGATTCCTTACCTCAAACGAAGCCTCCCCTCGCGTTTTTGAGATCACCGCTAGATTCCCCACGAAATTCTCTTGAAGTTAGCCTTTTGAATCACTTAATTTGGACTTAAAATGAAGGAGTAATCTTATGTTGAAGTTGAGGGAAAAAAATGGACGAAATTCGCCTAAATTCTGCAAATTTCCAGATTTCCATCGCTGCAACGTGGCGTCGTGTGGCTCTGCCACGTCACAGCCGCGTTAAAATTCTACAACCCTTCAAACTTAAATTTCGATGTTTCGGACTCGTTCGGAGTCGGAAAAATAGAAACCTTATATGGAATCCGATTGGAAATGATATTTCGGACTCAACGGTGAAGGCGGAATTTCCATTTGGAGCTCGCTTCGATGAAAAGTGGGTCCCACACCCAGTATCGTTTTGAGCCAGATTCCACAACTGCCATCTAAAGCCTCGGGAAGTGAACAAAGGGTCGTTCTAGACCAAAATCGATCTTTCGACGCTAACCTAGCTGTCAGAATTTTCATCTGAGCACGTCTTCCAAGAAGGTTGACCAAAGTCAACTTTTCAAGTTATAAAAATCTCCAAAACAGGGAAACGGGCCTAAAACCCAAACGAACGACCAGGCGACCGAACAGTCAGTGCCAACAAGTCATAAATGACTTGGGGTCGCTACAGAAATGCTCTATACGAGAGAAATAATTCTTTAATTTAAAAATGACCTGGAGGGTC
>NW_026024819.1:0-2113 GCF_019186545.1 Solanum stenotomum
TTAACTTTGACTTGACTTGAAACTCAATGTGCTATACCTAGGGACCTTAACTCAACACTCAAGAAATTTTATTCCTCGGTAAAATCTCACTCCACATGAAGGACGGCTCGAGTCTTAGTTCGAAAAATTCTCTGGGGTGTTACATATACTTTTTCATTTATATTAACACAAATGCTTATGGTCATTGTTTTTACCAAACATCTTAATTGTTTCTGCTTCTATCCGAACATGCAACTGTCTATTTGTACAATCAATTTCAACATATAAAAATGGTTTTCAACACTGAATGTTTATTAACTAATCTTAAATAGTTAAGCCAATCGGGCTCCAAGTTCACTTCTTGTCTCGACAGTCCTATCGAATAACTATATTGAGTACATAAAACGTACTCATTAAAAGATTGGAAGAAAAGAACTTGCGAAAAGTACTTACAATTTTCAAGCGATTTAGTCCTTCCAAATCTGGTTTATTATTTCCAAAGACGTGCAACACCTCCTCTCTGGCACGTACTTGCCACTCTGGATGTAAGCAGAGCAAAATCATTGTCCATACGAGTAACACTGAAGTGGTCTCTTGTCCAGCAAAATAGAATAATTTGCACTCGTCTACAACGTCTGATATAGTCATTACAAAATCTTTTCTACAATGAAGTTCAATTTCTTTCATATTGGATTCAAGTAATATGCCCAATAAGTCATCTTTACTGGTCTCCCCTGCTTCTATTGCCCTCAATCGTTTGTCAATGATACACCTAATTGTCCTTTGAATTTCCTTTTCGATTTCCAGAATTCTTTTGTTTCTTTTAGTAGGCAAGAACCTATATGAACAAGTTTATTCAAACAAGAAAAGTCTATTAGTAGAAGTTCAATTTATTTCATATTGGATTCAAGTAATATGCCTAATAAGTCATCTTTACTTGTCTCCCCTGCTTCCATTGCCCTCAATCTTTTGTCGATGATATGCCTAATCGTTGTTTGGACTTGCTTTTCGATTTCCAGCATTCTTTTGTTCCTTTTAGTAGGCAAGAACCTATATAAACAAGAAAAGTCTTGCAGTAAAAAAATTCCATATTTAATTACAGAGAGATTTGGCAAGCACAAAAGAAAGTTTTGAGCATGGAAATGTGATGTACCTTGATCCTGGTATATAAATTGATCGTCCTTTTTCGATTACATACTCAGCTTGTTCTTTCTGAAGTTCAAATACTGTTCTTCCTTCTTCATAGCTACTCCCAAATGCTGTACGAGATATGACTTCACTAGCCATTATTTGAAGGTCTGGCCATACATCGAGTTCTAATGATGTTCCCTTTGGAACAATTTCTTCCCATTTGCGTAGCATTTCACTACAACTCACATAAAATGCTGGCAGCATATGCTGTAAATGAAAAAACCAGCAACTGCTTGTTATAATTCCCTTCTAAGTCTCTTTAAAAAAGAACGTTTCTTTCTATATAATATATCCTACATGGAATGTTAAGACCACAACATAAAATATAATGGAAGGAGTAATAAAGTTGAACCTTTAACTTCTCAACGTGGAACACAGGATTGATGATTTTTCTTGTGTTTGGCCCATTTGTCTCCATCAATGGTTGATAGACCATCAGCCAATAACTTGTTCATTGGATTGGCATGACGCTGCTTTACATACACATAATTCTTTGTGAAAATCTCTTTTACATGTTCAGGATCTGTGATCAACACTGTTGGATATGGGCCTAGCCACACAAAAGAACTTTTACCTGCCAGTAATCCGTTTCCGATTAGTAAAAAAAGCATAATACATAAACAAACACTCAAATTTGATTTCAGTTGACAAATAAACACTCCAACTTTGAGGTTCAAATCTAGACACCTCAACTTAGTCTCAACTAGCAACTAAACGCTTCAACTCATCTCCACTATGTCTTATAGACACCCAACGTACGCTAGCATAACACATAAATATTACAAGTGTTTAAATGATCATTTTGTAAGCTAGAGTGTTAAAACATACCATTTTTGTTGATGGAGTTGAGGAAAAAAGGGATGAGTCTTTGAGCTATATCATCAGAGAAATTGATAGGCTTAGACTTTGCTTCAACTATACTTTTTGTGAATTCATTCAAATC
>NW_026024819.1:2498-3492 GCF_019186545.1 Solanum stenotomum
TTCTAGCTGTTTATTTTTGCATAGAAAAAAGAGGGGAAATAGCTAATTTACCTTTTTGATTTGTTGTTGTTTGGACAAGATAAGGCCTAGCTGTTCTCTCCACCACAAATACATCATGGTACAATACTGATAAAGACTTTTGTCCAATCTGTTTGGATCCACTGATCAATTTTATGATTTTTCTAGGAAAATTAATAAGCGGATTTCTTATTTATTTTCTTCTACTCTATATAAATGTATATATATCCCTCGTCATATTGGGAGAATTATATCTGGACTTAAAGTATAACTGGAAGGGTATATTTGGAAAGTACCCAAAGGTATAACAAGGAGTATATTTAAACTATTTCTTTTTTTAGCACAATAGTATATTTGATCGTTTCTCCATATATTTAATCTAGAAAAATACTATAGGAGGTGGGGATGGGGCCTAGGAATGGTGAGGGTGAAGAAGAGGTGTGTTGGAAGGTCACGAAGACACAATCAATGTAAAATGTCACTTGTGATACTTGTTTTTCCTACTTCTACTACAGAAGTCATATTCCAGCTCATTTTTAAGTAACTTGTTTTCGTAAAAAAAATGAATTCCAAAATTTTGACCAATCAAAAATGAAAAAAATTGAAATTCCTCCGTGCCAAACACACACATAAATAAATAAATAAAAATGTATTGTTATTCCTCTTAAATTTTACAAAAACAAAATTATGTCATGAGTTATTGAACTTAACCGGTTGTAGCTATGATATCTTACCAATCACATTTGCTCAAGGCATACAACTTAACAATAGGATCTTTACCCTACCATGAATCCAAAATCAACTAATTTGTAACCCCAAAAACCCAAATCTGGTTTATCATTTCCAAATACCCACAACACCTCCTCTCTAGCACATACTTCACTCCAGAGGTAGGCAGAGGTGAAGCCAGGATTAAGAATTTGGTGGTTCTAAATTTCTTTAATAACTGTCAATCAATTTTGTTAGGAGTTCACAA
>NW_026024820.1:0-582 GCF_019186545.1 Solanum stenotomum
TTGAGCTTGAGCCAGGTACTCGCCCTAATTCTATTCCGCCATATCGGATGGCTCCTGCAGAGCTCAAGGAGCTCAGTGTTCAACTTCAGGATCTCTTGGGTAAGGGATTCATTCGGCCTAGTGTATCGCCTTGGGGTGCCCCAGTCCTCTTCGTGAAAAAGAAAGACGGTACTATGTGATTGTGTATTGACTACAGGCAGCTGAACAAGGTGACGGTGAAGAACCGTTACCCCATGCCTCGTATTGATGATTTGTTTGATCAACTTCAGGGTGCCGTGGTATTTTCTAAGATTGATTTAAGATCCGGCTACCACCAGTTGAGGATTAGGGTAGCGGACGTCCCTAAGACCGCATTTAGGACTCGTTATGGCCATTATGAGTTCTTGGTGATGTCGTTTTGGTTGACTAATGCCCCTGCCGCCTTCATGGACTTGATGACACGTGTGTTCAGGCCATACCTTGATTTATTTGTCATTGTCTTCATTGATGACATACTGGTATACTCGCGGAGCTGGAGTGAGCATGAGCAACATTTGAGGATAGTGCTCCAGACATTGAGAGATCAGCGACTTTATGCCAAGT
>NW_026024821.1:0-501 GCF_019186545.1 Solanum stenotomum
ACTGTCCCATTTTCAAGGTTGAACAAACACTGGAGTGGGTAAACACCCCATTTTGCCGATTTTCGTATGCTATAGTCCATGGATCTTTTGATGATCATGATTTCTGACATCTTTTTTGCCAAAAAATTTCGTGGACGTCCGTCAAGACCTTAGCTATGGAGCTGGTTCGTCCAGACGAGAAAACCGACCTATTTTCAAGGTCAAACGATCCCCGGAGCAGGTGAACCTTTTGTTTTACCGATTTTCGTGTCCCATAGTCCATGGATTTTTTGGTGAACCAGATTTCCGACGTCATTTTTGCCAAAAAATTTCATGGACGTTCGTTAAGACTTTAGCTATAGAGTCGTGTTCCAGAAAGGCAAACCCTCTCATTTTGATGGTCAAATGAACCCCGGAGAGGGTAAACCCCCCGTTTTGTTGACTTTCGTGTGCTATAGTAAATGGATCTATTGGTGATCCATATTTCCAACGTGTTTTATGTTGAAATTTTTCATGACGTCC
>NW_026024822.1:0-1858 GCF_019186545.1 Solanum stenotomum
TTTAGTATACCTGACAAACAATAGTGAATGGAGAGAGTATATAAGGTGCAATTTGACTAATATAACCCTACTATCAATCATAATTAAAATGGTTTGTATTTTTTAAAAATTGTAAAAGTAACTTTTTTCACATTAAAGTAGTCTTGTACCTTTAAAATTACCAGTACCTTTTGAAACCAGTAGTTATGTAATTATTAAGGGCAGAATTGGAAAAAATGACTAATTATTTCTTGATTGTTTAAATTGATAATTAATTTAGAATAACTATTTTTAGTATACCTGACAAATAATAGTAAACGGAGGATGTAACATATTTTAGAATTTCAAAGTTCACTTTTTCCATACACAAATTAATTTAATTAAGGAAATGACAAATCTCTTTCCCTTTTTTCTTTCTCACTGACTTTCCCACTTCCTTTTATTAAAGTTGGGGTGGGTGTGGTTCAACATTGATTCAATAATTTAATGATTAGTGTTAAAAACAAGTTTTCTTTTGGTTTTTGTTGTGTGGGGGGTTTCACATTCTACTTTAATTGTTCTCGTTTTTTTATTTAAATTATCATTATTCACGTATTAAAGTATATCTATTTGAGTAAATAGTGATAGTTCGAAAAAGTAACAGTTGATACTTGGTCTAGGTAGTTTCACGAAAGGTGTTAAGAACCATATTTAAAAAAATATATTTTTGATCAATTAAACATAAGAAAAACAAATATTTTTTGGAACATATTTTTAGCTGTCTATTGTTTATGTATTATTGTGAAGGTTTGGTGTACGTGGGTTGGTGGTCTTTGGAGGAATTTTCTACTTCTTTTAATTAATAAAAATAGCCATAAACTTTTGTCCTCCTCTGGTCTTTATTTATATTTGTTGATTCTTTTTTTCCATTCAAGTAGGGCCATGTAATTCACTTTTTCTTTCTCACCAACTTTCCTCTTCTTTTATTTATTTTTAGTTGTTTAAGGAATTTTTTGATAACAACATTCCGTAAAAAGTGGTGTCTAGTCGTCTAATAAATGGTACTCTCACTTTTTCCAATTTATACTTTTCTTTTTTTGTTCAACATCTCTCTTCTTTCTTTTTTAATTGTAGGATATTTTTTCCTCAATATGTATACAAGCAATATCTCTTTAAAGAAAATGATTATATGCCTCCAAGTCATCTTCATTCTTCAATTATATTTCCTATTATTTTGTTTTTCAAAGAAGATGACCCATAGTGTTTTTTAAAGTAAAGTTGTCTGCTTTCGGTGACAAAGAAAACCATCAACATAATTTACAATTTCAAAATATACTTTTTTGCATCCATAAATTAGTTTTAGGAGAGGGCCATCTGATTCACTCTTTTCTTTTTTGAAGGACTTTCCTAGTTACTTCTATTTAAGTTGGAAGAAAATCCTAATATAATGATTATAATTAGTTTAAGGAGATCATATTTAAGCCTTTAACATAATTTACAATTAGTCCTTGTTCGAAAGTGTTTTACCCCTGATGTGAGACCTCTCGACACGAATCTGAATTAAGTCAGACAACTATACGGATACATAATACTAAGTAGAACTAACTCGCAATAATTTGATTCAACGGAGATAATTTTCAAGATATAGCCTAATTTCTTTGTAGCTTCATGCACTTATATTTTGAAATGTCCATTGTGTTCCTATTACTGTGGAACCCATAGCAATAATTCAATAGGAGTAGACCCCGTCTTCCAAATTTTTGCAAGATGTAAGAGCTCAAATATTCTACTCAAGAAGCATAATCTCCATTCATATTCAGGGAGAGAGGACAGCGAGAGAGAAGAGAAGTGAGCAAGAAAGTCAAACATATATCTTTTGATACTAGATACACATATATTT
>NW_026024823.1:0-503 GCF_019186545.1 Solanum stenotomum
AGGTTTAGTGTTTAGGGGTTAGGGTTTAGGGTTTATGGGTTAGGGTTTAGGGGTTAGGGGTTAGGGTTTAGGGTTTAGGGTTTAGGGTTTAATGTTTAGGGTTTAGGGTCTGTGGTTTATGGTTTAGGGTTAGGGTTTAGGACTAGGGCTTAGGGGTTAGGGTTTATGGTTTAGGTTTCATAGTTTATGGTTAAGGGGTTTAATGTTTAGGGTTTAGGATTTAGGGTTTATGGTTTAGAGTTTAAGGTTTAGGGTTTAGGGTTTAGGTTTTATGGTTTAGGGTTTAGGGTTTTGTGTTTAGGGTTTAGGGTTTAGGGGTAAGGGGTTAGAGGTTACTGGTTAGGGGTTAGGGTTTAGGGTTTAGGGTTTTGTATTTAGGGTTTAGGTTTTAAGGTTTATGGTTTAGGGTTAGGCTTTAGGGTTAGGGTTTAGGGGTTAGGGGTTAGGGTTTAGGGTTTACGGTTTAGGGTTTAGTTTTTAGGGTTTAGGGTTTGTGGTTTATG
>NW_026024824.1:0-503 GCF_019186545.1 Solanum stenotomum
AACAAATGGAAAAAGAAAAAGTAAAAAACAAAACAAAAAAACTCAGGCCTATTGCTTAAAAAATGTTGCATAGACTTTTAGATAATTGTTTAATTAATCATATATGTTAGGTTGAGGGAAGGATAAAACAGCTAACGCACGATATCATTGTTGTAAGCCTCCTTCACTGCATTAGATTAGTGCCCTATTGATCATGTCTTCGGAGGGTTGGAGAAGCGTTAAAGACTCCTTTAGGAAAGAACTCCTTGCCTTCTTTACGCCTTACATGCGGCAACAATCGCATAAATCAAAGTAGAGGTCACAAGATGACCTAAAGTCCAGAAAAAAAGCACTCTCTCCCGGAAGTGCTTTCAAGAACATGTGCACCGCATATTGCAACACTGTATAATTTGTCTAACAAGGCAAATTATGAGTTCTTTGAAACTAGTTATTCACAACCTCACAAGTCCCACCTATCTCTATATGTGTGTGCGCACATGCACAATACAAATACCTAATGTAAG
>NW_026024825.1:0-278 GCF_019186545.1 Solanum stenotomum
GATAAAGTGAACATGGTTCACTACTTGTTATCTTATGTGTACTCTATCAGGTGAACCAAGTTTTCAGACGTGACTGCAGACGACCTATACAATTATGAGAGATTGCGGCAAAGAAGAAAAAGTGCAAAAATAAAGAAGGAAAAGAAGGAAACAACTATGGAAAGAAATAAAGAAGTAGCAATTCAAGTTAAATAAGGAAAGAAATAAAGAAGTAACAATTCAAGTCAAAGAAGGAAACAGGTAAATATAAACAAGTTCAAGAAGGAAAAGGATTTGTT
>NW_026024826.1:0-261 GCF_019186545.1 Solanum stenotomum
TTTTTTCTTCCCCTATGCCCTATCTTTCATAAGTTTGCATGGATTCCAAGAAATTGAAAGTCTTCCAGGACAACTTTTTTGATGTAATTTTAAGTATGCCTCGTCCTCTTTTGACATCTTCACTCACCATGGTCTCACACCAATAAATTGGTGCATCCAGAGGTCAATGGAATATATGACCAAACTATCTCAAGCAACCTTCTATCATGAGGTAATTGCACCTATTGCCGAGTGTCGTCATTCTTTATCTGTCTAATCTTT
>NW_026024827.1:0-587 GCF_019186545.1 Solanum stenotomum
AAGCTTGGGATCCTTGAATTTGGTTGACGATCTTGGTGGAATTTTTGGAGAGGGTTTAGAGAGAGTTTTTGGATGTTTTGAAGTTAAATGACTAAGTATGGATATGTCCCCTTTTTATAAAAAAACGTCCCAACACTTAGAAAAAAATTGAGGCGGGTGAACAGTGTTTTCGGCTACTGGAATCTGCATTTTCTGCCGGACAGGTTTTACGAAAATGGTCATAACTCCTTCATCCTAACTCGGAATGAGGTGAAACAAATTGCGTTGGAAAGCTAACTCACAGAGATTTAATTTTGATAGTTTGAGCTCCTTCCAGTTCCTTATGTGCTAAGAGATATTCCTCTTTAAAGTTGACCCTGAAAATCGCATTTTTTGCGATTTTCGAATTTTGATACGGTTGCTCTAAAATTCGGGTTAGACCCATTTCCCACTCAATTTTACCCCCTGAATAAGAATATGAAGTTGAATTTCCGAAATCATGCACGGATTTTGAGATATATGGAAATTACAATTATAGGTGTTTCCGAAGCACATTTTCGGGCATTTTTGGGGTCGTTTCACTTACGTCATGGAAGGCATATCAAGAA
>NW_026024828.1:0-1176 GCF_019186545.1 Solanum stenotomum
AAAAAAGAGAAAAGAAGATGAGAACGAAAAAGAACATTCAAGATTCGTCGATTCCTTGGAGCTTTGCTTGTGGAATTCGTCGGGGGTGATCCCTACAAGGTATGTGAGATCTTTTCGTGTTGGGTTAGTTCACCCACACTCCAATCTTATTCCTATTCAGAGAATGGTTGTTGATTGAATGAAAAGTTAGTGAGTTCTTGAAGAACTTTGTTGAAATTCGTTAAGTTCTTGTTGGTTGAGTTGTTGATAGGTTGAGTTGATTCATGTTTCCAGGCTGTTTTTCGAGTTAGATTGGTTGTGTATTGAGGGTAAAATTGATCCTAAGTGTTTGGGGAAAGAACTAGGGAAGATTGGAGGGTTTAGAGATGAAAAACGAAGGAGAAAAGTCGGAGTTCACCTGGGAAAGGGGTGAGACATCGCACCAGCCAGCGCGCCCCAGTAGTCCCCTCTGAAGTTTGGGGGCTAGCGCCCCGCGCCTCTCAGAGCACCAGGGATGCCAGTTTTTCCCATTCACTCCCCACCTTTTAGTACTTGTGCCTTAGCAATGTACCTATGTTTCTAAGTTGATTTCAACACTCTAAGGTACATTCAAACATCATGAAATCATCCATAAACACGAGATGATGAGCCTTGAATCCATAATACAATTCATTGGAAGTTAAGATCAAAGTCAAAGAAGTTAAGAGTCAAGTCTAGAAGTTAAGAAGCAAGTCAAAGCAAAGTTTCTTAAAGCTTTCAAGAGTCTTTATTAAACGTTTTAACTTCGTTTTAAGACTTAAGTTTCAAGTTAAGCAAATAGTAAAGAGTTGAGTTCATTTCTCATAAAAAGCTATTAGAGAACTAAGTATTCTCAAAGAGTTTATGAATGTTTTTCTCATTTGAACAAGAAAAGGGAATATTAATTCCAAGAGAGCTTTTAAGCTAAGTTTTTAAGTAATTATCTCAAACCAAGGAAAGAGTTTTGTTTTTACAAATATATGAGCTAAGTATATTTTCGGAGTAGTATTGAGCACCAATATGGGGATGCGAGTTCAGATAACTCAAGTCTCCATAAACCATGTAGCCATCATGGGTAGTAAAGGATCATACTTTTTAGATGAATCCTTAAGATGCTTTTAGCATAGACTAGTGGATCCGCTAAGTTAAGTGTTCTATATGGTGGCAAAGTAGGACAAT
>NW_026024829.1:0-615 GCF_019186545.1 Solanum stenotomum
TCAGAGCTGACTGAATGGCTTCATCTTATTCCTCGAGGAGGTTATCTGAAGAAGGTTCTTCTCATTATCACTGACAGTCTAACCAAGGAACTATGTATTGGAGCTTACCTGTTATCCAGTGGTTAAGTCCAGTTGGGGCAACTGGGCCAGACGACATTGATAGCGGAGTTTCCGTCGTAAGGTACAAAGCTTTTTGTCTGGGTCTTGGGCAGACGTACTCAACTGGTACAAATAGAAAGGCTCGTCCAGTGAGTGATGACACTAGCGAGTAAACTGCAAAAGGGTCTTGCTTGGCTCGTGGACGGACGAAAGAAGGGAAGTTACAGAACGGGGCAGTGAAGGCTCGCGAAGTAGACAGCAAGCAGCAACTTCTCACTTACTTACTACTTACTCATTAAATACCGGCTTGAACAAGGAAAGCGGTCCCTTACCTTCTCTATTTCCTTCCCTATGATTGACTGCTTTTTCTTCCTTTTTCCATACTTCAGGAGGAAGAGATCGCCGGGTTCAACTTCCACTGGT
Organism: Solanum stenotomum; assembly: GCF_019186545.1. Taxonomy (NCBI): domain Eukaryota; kingdom Viridiplantae; phylum Streptophyta; class Magnoliopsida; order Solanales; family Solanaceae; genus Solanum; species Solanum stenotomum. Next base: position 523 of record NW_026024829.1, read on the forward strand.
GATGGCGATTCCTTCTTGAAAACAGTATATTCAGGCTCCTATGCTGGGAGCATTTCGGGGTATAGGGATTAATCCATCGAACCCGAGGGAGCT
>NW_026024830.1:0-646 GCF_019186545.1 Solanum stenotomum
GTGACTCTTCTCATTCTCTGATTTACTTCCTCAAAACTTAGTTCAAATCGATAGTTGATCTCAAAGGATTCACAATTGAACTCAAAGGCTTTCTTGAACTCTACTCTTAACCCTCTCTTGAATTTGAATGATGAATTCAAGAGTTATGATTCATGATATGAAGGATCTCAATAACAATATAGCTATTCGATAATTAGGAATAGAACTTTTAAAAGAAACATGAATTCAAGAACTCAAAATCAACTTATCTCAAGAATACTCAAATCTAGGGAAAGTTTCCTAGATTACTCTTTTACTGATCTGAAAGTAGATGTAGGGTGTGAGGATGAACTAGTCCCACACTATGATAGCCTTACATACTTAGAAGAACAAGATTCCTAAAGAATCTTGAAGAATCTTTAAGAATCTTGAAGAAGAACTTGATTAGAAACCTTGAAACCCTAGCTTGAAGGTAAACAATCAAGAAGACCTTTCTTGAGATTCTCGAGTTAGTTTCTTAAAATCTCTATAGCCAAAAATTATGATTTTCATGAGTGAAGATGAAAATCTGATTGTTTTGAGCTTTTTATTAGTCAAGAAATTCGTTGATGGTTTTCTTGGAGGTAAAAAGACAAAAACCATTATTTTCAATATTTTCCCGTCGGCT
>NW_026024831.1:0-252 GCF_019186545.1 Solanum stenotomum
AACCGTAGATCGATCTACGGTCCGTACTGTTAGTCCGTCGTTTGCTTCTGAGAATCTGATTTTTTGGAAGCAGAAATATTTTCTAAGTCCTGGCTGACGGAAGGGACTTACGGACCGTAGATCCATCGACGGTCCGTAAGTCAGTCTCGTGGATTGAAGACGCGTACCTGAACAAACTTTCCTTAATTTGTTTCCCTTTTAGTTTAGGATTTGTTTTCTATAAGTAGGACATGTAAACCTCGTTTTTGGGGG
>NW_026024832.1:0-252 GCF_019186545.1 Solanum stenotomum
AATGACATTTCGGACTCAATTAAATCGTCGGATTTTGAATTCGAGGTCTCCTTGATCCGATATCCGATAAGGCGTCAAGAAACTAACTTTAGGCTAAAAAACTCGAAACACACTCGGGGCCTCTAAAAATTCAACCAAGATTCATTCTAGACTTAGAATCACCCCCTGAATCCAACGGTGCCCTCGGAATTCCATTTCCAGCACCGGAACCTCGTTTTGTTGACTAAAGTCAACTCTTGATCAAAATTTCAC
>NW_026024833.1:0-1689 GCF_019186545.1 Solanum stenotomum
TTGACACTGTATTTGATGGTGATACACGATGTAGTCAGATCAATGTTCAATTGGCCCGAAATTAATTCAATCAAATCAGAATACGAAGTATATTCTTTCAATACAATTCCATCAATACTATATTCTATATAGCAATTTTCATTGTTTCATTTTCCAGCATATCTGATCAATATTGTTAGGCTTGCCATTGAATTCAACTATTTTCGATTCATGAATAAGAGCAATGAAAAATGGAGCATTTTTTTTAAAAAAAAAGCTGAAAAGAATTAAAGCAATCACTGTTAATTGGTAATTATGACTTGTTAATTGATTAATGGAAAATTGAGAATTTAAAGGGATTAGTTAAAGGTCTGTCAATTATAAATAAGAAATTTTATCTTATTTAGTGCTTTATAATTTTAAATATATTAATGTATTTAACAAAAAAAATGGGCAGGCATAGAATACGGCTATATTAAGTTAGAAAGTATAGCCATTTTATGTAAATATCACACTTATGGCTATTTCAATTTAATAACCCTTAAACTATAGTCATTTTTGTAAGTTGCTTTATAAAAAATTGTTCTACATATGCAATTAGGATGAATACCTAAATAATGAATACATAAATAAATTGTGTTTTGGTTATTTAGAATTGAGAATGAATGGACAATTAAAAACTTCGATCCGACATTGATTCATCAAGTTCCATGGATTCAAGAAGAGTCTTTCTGGAACCATCTCTCTAGCGGCGGCGGAGATCTGAAACCCAACATAAAAAAGCCCGATAAGCAGAAAAGTGGTGGAGCAGATCCAACTCCTGTTCATACGTAGGAGAAAGCAAAATCGGATATTATACCCCAATTTGCACGAAGAATTGCAAGATATTGAAATCGTACAAGTCAAAGAAATTCTTAAACAAGTAAAGGAGATAATAATGGTAGAAACAGTAGAGAGAGTGGAGATATTTGTGTAAAAACCCAGAGAGAGAATATTAGAATAATGTGGGTTTTTTTTTTAATTGGTAGTAGAGTCAAACTAGGTAACTGATTTGAGAAATAAAAGAATAGTAAATTAATTATATTAGGATACATTAAATTTGCTAAAATAATGACATAATGATATTTTTAATAGTATTTTAAAATGTAGATATTTTAGCTAATTATGTTAGGGATTTTGACTAGTTTATTAATTTTCCCTATTTTTTCTAACATAAAAATTACCTAAAAATTCAATTTTCAATGGGTATTTATTTTATCTAAATACAAATTCAATTAAAAAGAATGATTCAACCCGACCTACTCCAAAACTCAAATTAGACGGATAATAAGATCTTACTTTTATTTAATTTTAATATTTAGTTAGGTAATTAATTACTTATTAGTCGCACTTATTTTGGCACAATTTAGTATTTTTAGATTATGATCATTTACGTTAGGGCTTATTAATTAATAATTTACTTAATGTGATTTTATCATCTTTTTCATTGAACAACGTTATCAATCATTTCATATTTTGTTTTTTATAGCGCCATCTTGGGGCGACGGGAGGTTTGACAATGGTTCCTACTTTGTTAGTTAAAATCCAAAAAGTGAATACATTTAGGAGGAGGACATAAATCTAATCTTCTCAAAAATATTAAATGAATATGGATATGCCCATATCATGACAAATTCAGACTAAATTGCTTAATTTGTGATTTGTACGAAA
>NW_026024834.1:0-756 GCF_019186545.1 Solanum stenotomum
ACCTCTAGGCCCTAGGCTTGGGTCGTGAGAAGCTTGGTATCAGAGCACTAGGTTGTTAAATCCTTGTAGTCCAACACACCGCGTTGAGTAGAGTCCTAATCATGGTTGTGAAGCGCGCCACGACTATGAATGGGAGGCTACAAAACATTTTAGGAAAGGTTTCCCTTCTTCATGTTCTATGTCGTGCTTAGAGTGCGATAAGGTGATTCCTCCCTAACGCTTGTTCTTTGGATTGCTAGATCATCATGCCAAACATGAGGCCAAGAGGGCCCGATTGGAGAATAGGTTCCCTAAGGGTGCTAGATTTCATCAAGGCCGAGGAAACCCTCATGTCAACCGGGGATTTGCTATCAATGTTCCTAGGCCTCAAGGGGGAGGTGAAGTGGGTTCTATGGATGTATGCCCTAAGTGTGGGAGGAAGCATGGTGGTCCTTGCATGAAGGGTTCGGGTGCTTGCTTTGAATGTGGAAAAGTGGGTCATAAGAGGTTTGAGTGTCCCAAGATCCGCAACAAGGTCCGAAGTGCTAACACTACTCCTTTGTGTAGAGGTGCTTCTCAAAGTGGTGCCCCAAGGAACAATCAATTTTATCCTTTGCATGGTAGACAAGGTGTTAATGAGACTCCGGATGTGGTGACCGGTATGTTGTAAATCTTTGATCTTGATGTTTATACTTTGATTGATCCGGGTGCCACCCTTTCCTTTGTTACCCCCTTAGTTGCTAGAAAACTTCATGTCAAGTCGGAATTGTTGCATGA
>NW_026024835.1:0-407 GCF_019186545.1 Solanum stenotomum
CAGTAAAATCCTATAAATTCTTATAGTCCCTGAGAAGTTGTTGCTAGGTTTGGGATTGTTCGACAATCCAGATGACCACTTGTACTTCTGCTCCACTGCACCCCGCACAACGGCTACGATAAAAAAGTCCTTTTAAGTTCATCGTAACAACATAAAACCCAGGTTTCCTTACTAGTAATGTAGAAGACAGTACAAACCAGAAGGAGGGGTCTTAGCAACAGCAGCCTTGGTGCGTAGTGATGGAGGTACATAAAAGTAACTCTGCCACATCACAAATGATATCATCCAATTTAATAGAAACATAGACACTGACTTATGTACATTAATTTAAAAAATGGAAGTAGTTGTCCACCTGGAAAAAAGGATGCTGAAGAGCATTGATTGCCGTCGGCCTCTTACGAGGATCC
>NW_026024836.1:0-1032 GCF_019186545.1 Solanum stenotomum
TGATAATCTCTGAAAATTTATTAACTTTTCAATACATTGTGACATTCATATATTTTTTTTAGAAAAAAAATTATGAAATTATTATAAACATACCATAGTGAGGATATTCATTCCATAATTTCTTAGATATGCTTGCAATTGGATAAGAATGTAGTTGGATAATCTTACAATTGAATAAACTTACATTTGGGTAAGCTTCCACAAACAGACAACTATCTATAAGTAGGAAGCACATTCAGTTCATTTGTACATCATTTACTCTCTTTATTCATAAATTTCACAAAATATCATTTTACAATGAATTCTCCAAAACTAGAGCTTCTCAGGTGAGTTTCTATTCGATGTCCTTTTTTTTTTATGTCTTTTTTTATAACCACCTTGACATGTTATGCTATTTTCAATTTTCAGTGAGATTACGAAAGCAGGAAAAGAAGTGGAGTTTAAAAGGAAAAGGAGCTTCTTAGAATATGATTTGCTGAGTGAATTGATGGAGAGAACAACTAGCTCAGCTACTATCGAAGAACGTCATGAACTTCACAAAAAGTTTCTTGCAGACTGTGACCAATTGACGGCAGAGGTTAATTTAAATTTTAGCACGTGTGAATTCATGAAATATTCTAGTAAATTGATTATTAACTTTATCCCGCATTTTTCTTTTGTAGTGTCAAAAATGGTTAAACTTGATCGAAATTTCGAAGACAATAGAAGCTTAAAATTAGTCTTGGCAATGAATATTCCTATGGAGATTGCATATTACAAGATTATTGATTTAGTAGCCAAGATAGGAGAAACATCAGAATTTTGTCTGGGAAAATTCTAGTTGTACTACCATTGCTGTCACACCCCAAAACCAGATGTGATGGCACGTGCCCAAACCCCACCGGACACGTCAGCCTAACACCCAAAAACCCGACGATACAGAATTTATAAAACAAGAATAAGTTAGAAAGATAAGCGAAAGTCTTTAAATAAACTCAACATAACCCCAGAATTGGTTGTCACATGTACAAACCTCTAATACAAAATCTGAAT
>NW_026024836.1:5176-5840 GCF_019186545.1 Solanum stenotomum
CTACGTTGTCTCAAGTTCAGATCCCGCTGAGTGAATATGTACTGTAGGCTCCTATGATCAGTAAATACCTCGCAATGAACACCATATAGGTAATGTCTCCACAACTTAAGCACAAATACCACAGCCGCCAACTCCAAATCATGAGTTGGGTAATTCCTCTCGTGTGCCTTCAGCTGTCTAGAAGCATAGGCTACAACCTTACCCTTCTGCATCAAAACACCTCCAAGTCCAACACCCGAAGCGTCATAATAAACAGTAAATCCAACACCCTACTCTGGCAAAGTCAAGACAGGTGCTGAAGTCAATAGGGATTTGAGCCTTTGGAAGCTCGCCTCACACTCGGGTGACCAATGAAAAAGAACCGTCTGCTGAGTCAATCTGGTCAACGGCGCAGCTATAGTAGAGAATCCCTGAACAAAACGCCGATAGTAACCCGCCAAGCCAACAAAACTCCGAATCTCGGTAGGTGATGTAGGTCTAGTCCAACCCTGAATCGCCTCAATCTTGGCCGGATCAACCCTAACTCCATCCTTAGACACCACGTGCCCTAGGAAAGCCACTGACTCAAGCCAAAACTCACACTTAGACAATTTAACATACAACTTCTCATCTCTCAACTTCTGTAGCACGGCCCTAAAATGACAAACATGATCCGCCTCGGTCT
>NW_026024837.1:0-328 GCF_019186545.1 Solanum stenotomum
AAGGCGGAATTTCCATTTGGAGATCGCTCCGATGAAAAGTGGGTCCCACACCCAGTATCATTTTGAGCCAGATTCCACAACTGCCATCTAAAGCCTCGGGAAGTGAACAAAGGGTCGTTCTAGACCAAAATCAATATTCCGAAGCTAACCTAGTTGTTAGAATTTTCATCTGAGCACGACTTCCAAGAAGGTTGACCAAAGTCAACTTTTCAAGTCATTACAATATCCACTACTAAACGAACTTTCGTCCGCGAAAGTAAGAGTCAAGAAGTACCTGAATGCTCAAATAAGTCGGGGAATTGTACCCGCATCTCATGCTCGGTCTCCC
>NW_026024838.1:0-422 GCF_019186545.1 Solanum stenotomum
GAGGTCTATCTTTGAGAAATGATTAGCACTCTGAAGTTGGTCAAACAAGTCATCAATCCTGGGGATAGGATACTTATTCTTGATTGTGACTTTGTTCAACTGCCTATAGTCAATACACATTCTGAGACAACCATCTTTCTTCTTCACGAACAACACTAGTGCACCGCATTGGCGAAATACTAGGTCTGATGAAGCCCTTATCTAGAAGGTCTTTCAACTGCTCTTTCAATTCATTAAGCTCAGCTGGAGCCATTCTGTAAGGAGGGATAGAGATAGGCTGGGTATCTGGAAGGAGATCAATTACAAAGTCTATTTCCCTTTCAGGAGAAACTCCAGGAAGATCTTCTGGGAACACTTCTGGAAACCCATTAACCACTGGAACTGACTCAAGAATTGGGGTTTCGGAACTAGAATCCTTAACC
>NW_026024839.1:0-499 GCF_019186545.1 Solanum stenotomum
AACATGGCAGACAACACACATTCTACTCCGTTTAGATGTAGATGATTCATCAGGAACAATATCAGCTACACCAATGACTAACCAACCTCCATATGATCACTTCACAGAACTCTTAGACATGCCATACTCTAGGAGTTACCTCTTTCAATCATCATCTCATGATGAGAAAGAGGTTGAACTGTTATATGTTCACATATTGTTATATGGAAGGACCCATGTTGATGTATACAAAATTACAGTATTTCGGTTTGATTTTGTAAAAGCAGTGTGGGAGGAGGTGAAAAGTATTGGTGAAACGGCAATTTTCTTAGATAATTCTTATGGTGGAACAACATGTTGTACAAGAGGCACTCATATTAAAAAAGAATCCATCTACTTCACTGAGGGCCGTTATCTCTATAGTTTCAATTTGGAAACACAGAGCATATCAGTATCCCTTCCTTGCCCAGAGATGTCGGTGAAGAATCCGCACTCCTACTGGTTAACGCTCATGGCCACG
>NW_026024840.1:0-835 GCF_019186545.1 Solanum stenotomum
TAAGTAAAAAGATAGAAGGATCACGAATACAACATTGATTCTATTCCACGGCTCATGAACATATATCCACACTTTGCTTTATTTTAAAGTTTTATTTTTTTGAGTAAAATAAACTTCAATATGATATGCTTGCAATTAAATGATTCATGTATTACATTATTGTTTTCTATAATTTCATAACCTTAAGGATATTCAAATTTTTTAGAAGCAATTGTGATGACACTTCTGGATTGACTGACATACTTCCTTTCTTTTAATCTACTAAGTCTAATGATGACTTTAGCGAGCCCAAAAGTTTAAATCTTTAATTTTACAAAAAAATAAATAAATAAAAGTGTTGAAATAAGCTTTAATAGCCAATTATAATTGCTTAAGAGAAATAAAGTATCATTACTTATACACAATAATTAAAGTGTTGACATAATTTTTAATAGTCAGCACATATACAACCTTGTACAAATCATAGTTTTGGATGCTATGAGCTGTTTGTAATTTTTTTTTTGTTCAGACTATCTTAATGATGTTTAGACTATCTTTTTTATTATGTGATGTAGTCTATATCTTCTCTATGGAGTATGGTCGAATAAATAATCTTTCTCTAATTTTTTTTGTTTGATTAAAAATGTGTTTAAAATTAATGATTTTATAATTATAACTATGAATTTTTTTTCTTATTCAATAATTGCACCATTCAGCTGTGAAATTTAGGTGGTAGCCATTTGAACATACATTTTTTTTTTGACTAAATTGTNGTCACTAATTGTTTGAACTATTAGTGACAAAAACTAATGTCACAATTGAATACAGAGTTTTGCCGCTAAAGTATATAATCATT
>NW_026024841.1:0-258 GCF_019186545.1 Solanum stenotomum
CAAATAAGGAAAGAAAATCAGGGCAAAACTCTAACATTTCAAAGGTCTTTTATCTCTTAAATATATTGCCAAGTAATTTTGTTTTTTTTAAGGCTATTTTGTCGAGTTTCTTTTTTTTTATTTTTAGAGAGTGTTGTCCACGTCGCTAAGTATTCTCACTTTTAGTTTTTATTTCAACAAATTTTATTCGTGAGATTTAGAGAAAAATATCAGAAGTTGAAGATTAAAATTTAAAATATAAGACACTTGTCCCATTAT
>NW_026024842.1:0-2066 GCF_019186545.1 Solanum stenotomum
ATGTGGGGTTGTTTTAAGAAAATATAAACTCGTGGATCACTTTTTTTATTAAAATATCTCAAATCATGATATGAAATTCCCATATAATTCCATATCTTGGTTTTTGGAGAATATGGAATCACATCTCATGATATGGAATCATGAGATGGAATCAGCATAAAATCGCATGTCCAAACGCTGATTCCATCTCACGATACCATATCGTGATATGGTATCGCATGGCCAAACGCCTATTAATATCAAACATACACATTATAGGTTGATAGTCTGATTACTTCCTAATAAATAAAAAGAGATTTTAAAATGTCTTATAGTATTAAGGAAAACTTACAACATAATTTACTACCATATATACTATTATTACCTATACTTTCAAAATATTACGTAGCTTATCGTTAATTAAGAATTTCCTACTGGATATGAGGAAAATAAACTTGAATATACATATTTTTACTACCACGTAGACTAAAATAGGGAGAGAGACGAGCAAGATGGGGAAGGAGATGAGCGAGATTCGTCATGTATCCCCAAATACATGCAAATCACACTAGATACATGTAGGATAACATATACACTAGATACATGTAGGATAACAAATACATAGGAGAGTGGCGATACAAATGGGCGAGAGGCGAGGGAGGCATGCGAATCCACTTAAAATACAAATATACAATTACACTTAATTTTGATCCCATGTATATCGAGATACATGTATATGGATGTATCTAAACATATCTGGATGCGCCAAAATCAGATAAAATACATAATATTACAAAATAGAGTGTATCTCAGTGATTATCTCCAAATTAGTGGGATTTCTATTAAAAAAAATTGCAGTATGGAAGGTGAATGATGTCTATTCACAATTTCCCAACAACTCGTTATCTAGATAGTATACATAAACTTTCTACGTATTAAAATATTTTAAAAAAAATTAATTTTAAAAGATATACTATGTGGTTTAGATAGTTTAATTCTTTGTAGGCAATACAACTTGTTTCAAGTATAAATTGTTTTCGTCAGTAACATAAAGAAGTTAGGGGAAAATGACTTCTTGCCTATTCCCTTTCTGTAACATCCAACAATTTGAAATAACTATTAAGAGGCTTAGAATTGGAAATAGTCATTTTTTTTAAAGGAATTCAAAAATCTGGAAATTTGGCTAAGTATGGGAAAAAAATTAGTTTTGGCCAACTTTGAGCAGCCACAACTCCTAGCTCAGATTGATTTAGGTGTAGTTCCAGTTATGGTTGCAAAGCTCGTGGAATTATCTTTCCAACGCCACTGAGTTTACTCGATTCCGAGTTCGTATGAGTGAATTATGCCCTTTGGAAGTTGGGCAGTTGGCAGGGGAGTCCGTCCGGAAATTTTAAGGGTATTTTGGTTTTTCCCTAACCAATTCTTTTTGTTATATTGTTGTGTTAGACTGATTTTTAGATCAGTTTGTCCCATTTTAAAGAGTGAAAGTAAGGGTTTGAGAGTGAAGAGGAGAAGAAGAAGAGAAAGAGGAGATCAAGCAAGGTTTCGTCAAAGATCATTGTGGATATCGTCGGGGGTGATCCCCACTAGGTATTTGAGTTCATAGTGTTGGGATTGGTCCTTTCCCCCACACTCCAAACTCGTTTTATTTTCAAGAAAAGATTGGTTGTGTTGTTGAAGTTGTTGGTTGTGTTGTTGATGATGTTGATTGTGTTGTTGAAGTTCTTGTTGATTTGGGACATGATTTGGTTGTGTTTTTGAGTTGAATCTCTTGAATGTTGAGGGATTTTATGATCCTTAGTGTTTGGGGTTGAAACCTTTGAAGTTAGGGTGGTTTAGAGTTGGGAAAAAGAGGGAAAAAAGTTGGATTTTCTGGGGAAGGGGTTGGCGCGTCGCGCCTGCCAGTGCCCCCCAAAAGGGACTCTAAAGTCCAGCCTTTGGGGCGGCGCGCCTAGCAGAGCACCAGCAGGTCCCTTCTGAGCTTCGAGGGCTGGCGCTCCGCGCCTTGCAGAGCGCCAAGGACACCAAGTTTCCCCATTCTTTTCATACTTTCTCATGCATATTCCTTGGTATTGTACCTATGTTTC
>NW_026024842.1:2814-12451 GCF_019186545.1 Solanum stenotomum
TATATATTGCATGTGTCTTATTGCTTTATATATTGAGTTCAGTATTTCATGAGTCGAACAGAGCCAAGTTAAGTGTTCTCCTGTACTCCTTTCAAGCTTGAGTTGTGGTTTAGCTTTCCAGCTTGCATACTCGTACATTTCATGTACTGATGCCAGTTGGTCTGCATCTTATTATGATGCAGACGGAGGTTCCCAGGATCAGCATCCAGCACGCCGTTGATCCAGCTGAGCACTCCAGAGTCAGTGGTGAGCCTCCTTGTTTTCCGGAGGACTCTGTTATTTTGTGTTCTTAGTGTTGTTTTTGTTAGGATGTTGCGGGGTCTGTCCCAGCATCCATCTCAGTATTTTAGAGGCTCCATAGACAGTCAGTCAGTTAGTTTTGAGTCTCTCATTTATGTATATATGTAAATATTCTATTTTGAGACTCGAGTTGCCTTTTTGGCCAGACTTTATCAGTTGGTTGTTTTATAACCTTTCATTGCATTGAGTTATGCTGTTGAGTTAAGTTTCCGCTGAGTTAAGAAAGCCAGGCCAAGGGTTCGCTTGGGGGCCAGCAATGGTCTTCGAGTGCCGGCCACGTCCAGGGTGTAGGCTCGGGGCGTGACAAACTTGGTATCAGAGCCCAGAGTTCAAGAGTCCTAGGGATTCTATGAAGTCGTGTCTGTAGAGTCCTAGTTAGCGGTGTGAAGCGCGCCACATCTATAATTGGGAGGCTGCAACATTTAGGAAGATTTCTTATTTCTTTCACACTCATCTCGTGAGTTAGAGTTGATCTCTAAAAAGTTTCATTCTAATCCGTGCTTGCACGTGTTTTCAGATAATCATGCCTCCACGAAGAGTTAGCAAAGGGCGTCTTCCTAGACGTTATGTTGACGAGCAAGAGTTACCTTATGCACCGGGAGTGCAACCGCAAGAGGAAGTTTCTAATGCCGAGTTCAGAGAGGCAATTAGAATTTTGAGTCAAGCTGTAACTAATCAGATTGGTCAGCAAAGGGGAGCTCGACATGAAGGAGCTGACACTTCAAGGATTTGTGAGTTCTTGGGGATGAATCCTCTGAATTTCATGGGTTCGAGTACTACTGAGGATCCAGAGAACTTCATTAAGGAGTTGAAGAAGATTTTTGATGTGATGCATGTGGCGGATACTGAGCGGGTTAAACTAGTTACGTATCAATTGAAGAATGTTGCTAGAACTTGGTTCGACCAGTGGAAAGAGGGCAGAGTTGAGAATGCACCACCTGTGAATTGGGCTTGTTTTGAGGAAGCTTTCTTGGGGCGTTTCTTTCCCCGAGAATGAAAGAGGCCAAGGTACGTGAGTTCCTCACACTTAAGCAGGAGTCTTTGAGTGTTCATGAGTACAGTTTGAAGTTCACACAAATATCCCGCTATGCTCCAGAGATGGTTGTGGACATGAGGAATAGAATGAGTTTGTTTGTTGCTGGGCTGTCTCGGTTGTCAAGCAAGGAAGGTAAGGCTACAATGCTTATCAGGGACATGGACATATCAAGGTTGATGGTCTATGTATAGCAACTTGAGGAAGAGAAGCTGAGGGACAGAGAAGAGTTCAGAAATAAGAAAGCTAAGATCGATAATGGGTCCGGGCAGGAGAAAGGTAATGCGAATCGTCTGTCCTTTCACCAAAGGCAAAGGGGACCTGCTCCATCATTTGTTAGTGCACCTACACTCAGAAATAAAAGTGAGCATACTGGACAGAATTCGCAGAACTTCAGGTTGGACCTGCGCAGTCTCAGAATATTTGAAATAACTATTAAGAGGCTTAGAATTGGAAATAGTCATATTTTTTAAAGGAATTCAAAAATCTGGAAATTTGGCTAAGTATGGGAAAAAATTAGTTTTGGCGAACTATATATATAAAATATAGTTTGGAAGTTATTTTAATAGATTTGTTACTTTTTATAATTTATAAACAATATATATGTTTTATAATAAGTATAGTTTATGAATATTCGAAAACCGCCTCAAAAGATTTTGTTAAATGTTTGGTTAAATAGTTTAGTTATATAATAGTTTATATGTTAAATTATTTAGTTTATAATTAAGTTAATTATTTTACCTCGTCAAGAGTAAGAAGTTCATTAATTAATTTATATTAATTCGTCTTATTTAACTTTCGGCCGAATTCACTGATTAAATTCAAATCGGCTAAGTTTTAACTTCAATTGGTTATAATTGTAATACTTTGTAATTGCAATTGTAGCCAATTTCTTCAATCCCTTTGCAAGACCAAGTTTGGACCCTTATGGAATTTTCAACATTCCAATCTTTCCAATCCCAGGCCCAATTCTACTCCGCATTTCCCAGCCCATTCTTTCTCCAATTCCCAGCTCAAATAGACCTGACCCAACCCTTTGTTGTTAACAAAAAGAAACCCAGCTCCAACGTTAACAATTCCAGCAGCTTCCAACGTCAACAATACGGAGTCAAATTCACGGCGTCTTCACGGCCAAGACACGCCAAAAGTAGCTAGCAGACGGCGTCATCAATTTCACATTGACCAGGCGGTATCCACGCAGGATATTTGATCCCAAGAAGCAGAGAACACGGCAGATACACGGCGTAAGAAAGCCAGGCAGTACACTGCGATTTTCTTGTCTTCTTCCTCGACGTCCCTCTCCAATTTGTATGCTTTCAGCAGCAAAAAAGGCACGCGAAATCGTCCTTGCTCGTGTAGATTGACGCCACGTCGATTTCAAGGACCCAAGTGAATCAAGGCCCTCCACATCGCCTTCAATCTGTTCGGTTTGAGAGAATCAATTGGAATATTCTTTGGCTTTTGGACAAAATTTGTAATTTGAATTTGAAATGGGCCTCTTTCTCATCCGATTCTTCACCCGTTTTCACCCCCAAAACCGAACCCTAGCTTCCCTCTATATAAACTTCTCTTTCAGTATTAGGGGTTGGGGGGTGATTTCTTAGCTTTGGCTTCAAAAAGAATTGACACATAAAAGAAACAGTGAGAAAAAGAAAGAAGACAAGTTACAAAACATAAGCAGGCAAAAGAAAATTTAGGAAGATAATATCCCTGTAGCTGAAGTTTTCGGGTTTGCTAGCTATGAAATTGATTTTCGGTTGGAATCTCTTATTGGTGGTCATTTAACTCGCTTCTACTCGTTCTTCTCAGTTCGCTGCTTCGGAGAAGGTAGATAACTTCACCTTTCTTTAAGTCTCTTTTGCTTAGCTGATTGTTTGATGGCGATAATTGTACGAAGATTAGAGTTATTTGTTTGGGCTGAAATATTGGTCTTTGCTTACTTAGGTTTGAATAGGTTTTGAACACGGGTGCGTGAATCTTAAAGTATCATTTTTCAAGTCGATTTCAAGTTTGTAATTCGATAGTGTTCTCGTTAACCTTTAGGTTCCATAGTTTATCTCGTTTGGTTTCAAACTTTTATGCTAGTCTTGGTTTGCCTCTGTTTCGTTGTGAATCTGCATGAGTAAGTCATTGTTCAACATGTTTATTGAGTTTTAAGAATGTATAAATCGATATAGCTTGATGTCTCAATCCCCTCTTCACTTCAAGGCTGCCTTCTTTAATCCCCTCCCTGCTTATCAATTTTCTTTCATTTTCTTTTCTAATATCTGATGCTTCCATTTACCGAATGCGTAAAATCTGTCGGATTAATGGCAAGTGCGCCGTTTCTTGTTTATTAACATTGGAGCAAGTTGTTGGGATTTGATGTCAAGCTATCTGTATTAGCTATAAATAAGTTCATTTAATGAATCATCATGAAGTCTGGAAACTATATTGATCAGTTCTCAATGTTTCTCGGTGTTTGGAGGGTAGCATATCGGTTTTATATCAGCATATATTTCACCGCTTTGTTTAGCTTTGTTAGCCGTTTAAACTGAATCAACTTCTTTGTTTTTTTTTCTCTCCTATTTGAATTTCTTGGGTCCTATTTTACAAGTTTAGTTCCGGATTCCTCATAGGACTTTTGATTGTATAAGTTTTAGTTGGATCTTTAGATTTTGGTTTACATTATGATCTGATTTTGCTCCAAGGGTGTTGTTCCAGATTAAGTGTGTTGCTTCTGTTTGTCCAATGCTTTTCTATACACGTGTAGCTAAGCTAGATATAATTGAATTATAACTCCTTTATTTGTTTTTTAGCTTATTTTAGAAATCTTGTACTAAGTGTTATTTTTTAGTTGTTGATCACGTGTGTTCTTATTTTGATTGTTGGTAGAAGTCATATTCCTAAGGCGATAGTTAGATGTTGATAAATTCTAGTCTTTTCGTGTGATGCTACGTTAGCAGCTTAGCTTGTTTTATTATTATCATTTATTTGTTTTTTTTGTGTTAGTTCTAATGCTACTTTCATTTCCTTTCTTTGCATGAACCTTCTTGTTCAAGTCCAATTGGACTCTTCGCTTCCTTGAACCTTTCTTTGCGAGTCAACCTCCGTTAAGTCGTGAAAATGAAGCAGATTTTGTTGATTAAAAATCCAAACCAGTGACAGCAGCAGTAGCGGCCTCAGAAGGCTGAAATGAGTGGCAAAAATGGGCCCCAAAAGCCCCAATTTCAGTTTTGTTTTGTATTGTGATTTGGGCAAGACGCCAATTCATTTTTTTGTATTGTTTGCTAGTGTTAGGACATGTGAAATTGGGCCTAAAGCCCAAAAGAAATTCAATGTTTATGATAGTCTAGGACAGGTGCAAAAGGGCCCAAAATATGAAATTAGGCCCAAGTACTGGCCCAGGCGAACAGAAAATCAGACTTGGACCTACACCTCCTCTCCCTCTTTATTTTATTTGCTTTCGTATTTGTCTAATTGTTTATTTGTTAGTCAATTCTAAGGTCGAAAATATTCAAATCCCCGAAAGACACCCATTTTGAATTAATAACTTAACTAAATTACTCATCTTTCACTTGACTTAAAGAATAAATAAATAATAAATAAATAAGTTTATGAAATATTTCACTTAGATAATATTTCATTATTTTCCTATTAAAATAGGTCTCAACTATAAAGTAGTTCACTTTTGCAATTCAAGATAAGTTAAAATATTTTAGCCAAATAATTAATTGTCGGATAATCGCATATTAGCGGGCATTTCGGGTGCTTTCAAACCCTTCCCGAAATACTAATAAGAACCCCCGAACCCCCTTAAGTATTTTCAATTGATTCCCTGTTTTAATCTATTGAAAATCAGTTTTCTTGATTTTTCTTAAAAATTAAGTGGCGACTCTTAAAACTAGTCAAATAATATTTTCCCAATAAAACCAAATGGCTACTCTGTTGGGGATTTGAATGGGTTCTAACCTTAAAATTAACTTATTTGACTATTTGTTTAAATTGCTTACTTGTTTCAATTCTTGTAAATTATAAATTGTTGCATTTCATGGCATCCAATTCCGTCAAATGGCAAATAGATTGCATTAGAAAAAAGGCGGTTACGTGGCTTACCACAGTTGTCCTTCAGAAAAATACTATTTGAATTCTTTTAAAGTGATAAACGAATAGTTGGTTTGTAGTCATCCAACGTCGTTTATTACTTCACCCAGCAGTTTGTCCAGCTCGGGTAACCAGGTCTTATCTAAACCAACTCTTAGTCAACTAGTGTAGAGCGAAACTAAATCCATTTTAGTGCATTGAACTAAGATGTCCAATACCCAAGGTGTGTTGGGCCCATTAGAAAGACCACATTGAGTCCAAAACGGCCTATGGCCTGAATGAACGATCATACTTATCTGTTTAAATTTGAAGGATGTATACGTTATTTGAAAAATCATTGTTCCTGGGGGTTGGGAATCTACTAGTTTGTTAGAGTCAAAGAAGGAGTTGCACAAGCGACTATTCAATACAAAAGTGTGGACATCCGAAGATGACAGCAAATCAAAGGCGAAAAACCTTTCGTGGAAGCACAGTGTAGGATCGTACCCTTGCGTGGGACTGAGTATTTGTATCTCTATCCCTTATCATGTATCCTCATTCAGCTTATTCATAAAATCTGTGTGATTAGGGTTTTAGGGGGCAATTAAATGTTTCAAATGATGTTATACATCCTTCAAATCGTTAGGCCTACCCTTGGCACAAAAGGGTCACACATTTGTTTAGAATGCACAATAGTGTTTATGTGTTATAATTGTTTGTGTGAATATGTTGCTTTATTTGGAGATATTCTAGCTCACTCCTCTTCAAATTGTTTTTAGAACCCCTAAGCATAAATATCAAGTCACTATCAAAAATGCATCCAAATGCTCTTCGAGTCTTTAGTTTCCCAAAAAAAAAAATCAATCTTCATTTTTCAAATCTTACCCTTATATCAGAAAAAGATTCATCGTCTCAAATTGAAAGAAATTCAAGTCGAACTACGCAGGACCTGAATTCTCCTTCGTGAGATATGTAGGCAGCCTTCCAAGGCTCGGTCCCCATTTTTGAGAAATTCTTACAAAGAATTAGATTTTTCAATCAAAAATGAGAAGTATGTCAATGAAAGATACAATCGACATTGTCTCGACTCAAGTCGACTTTTCTGACTCACCAAGCTCAAATCAAATAGACAAATTTCTATCTATTTAGTCATTTCTCTAAATATGTGGGCTAGTTTATCTTCAAGTGGAGCAACTTTTATGTGTTTGTGGTCGTATGTGTGATATTTCGTATAATTTATCATCTACATAGACTAACACGTTTATCTTTTGAGTTATTTTTCTTTGTCAGGAACTTAGACATGATATGTGTTGATAAGTTGGCTGGTCATCCTTATTTCATAAGATCTAAGGCCCCCAAAGATTCCTTCCCCGATCAAAGTTTGCACAAAGGAAAGGCAGTAATGGGTGATAACAATGAAGAGATTGCCCTGACTGATGTTGTTGTGGCTCAGCCCACTGTCGCTAATCAAAATGAATTAATTATGCAATTGATGCAACAAATTGTCGAAATGAGAGTTGAAATACAAAGAAGACAAGATCTACCGAATCTAATTTTTTCTGTCAACCCTCCAGGAGATGGAAGACCTCCACTCCACTTTCCTCCTCCAAGCACAGAACAGGTTCAGAATCCACCTTCTAACCCCGCTCAAAATCCCCTAATCATCGACCTAACCACCCCAAATCCACATCATGCCTCCGTCTCTTACCACAAGCCACCTTCTCTTTTGGTGGAATATGCTAAGTTGCCTGAATGGAAACTAGCCTTCAATATTACCATGTCAATCAACAACATACACTGTCAACATCTATGGCATCAATTAAATCAAGATAGGATACTTAAGATTCACCTCAATGCATCTTCAAACATCACCATCCGTTTTTCTCATAAATTAGCATTATATATATAACCTGGTCGGATCATATGACCAATCAGTTTCAAGTGCTCTTATCAGAATCATATTACGAAAAAAAGTACCTGAATAAACATTAATGCAAATCTTTGAAGATTTGGCTCAATTTATATTACAATTCAGTTTCCTTTCACCGAGAGCATTTTGAGTTTTGATCTTTAATCGTCATGTCCATAGGGCCTCCCACACTGATCCAGAGTTATCATCATCTAAGAAGCTCATAGGGATATTATGAGTGAAATTATCCAAAGATTGTTGTGGTGGTGATATTGCTTGTGGAGATTGGCCCATTTCCATGCAAATTAGTTCCAACAGATGAGCTTGTTGGCATTGCATGTTGACAATCTCGGCTTGTGCCTTTGCCAATTGTGCTTGGAGATCACTCACTTGCTTTTGTAGATGGAAAATTGACCCTGCACAACCATATACAGGATCCCTCAGTCTAGCATTTGCCTCGTACACCATGCTGCTTACAGCATCTGCTCTTTGAGATTCCGGCAATTCCTAATTAAACAAGATTTGAAAAATTTAACATGATGTTTGGTTTCACTATACAAGTGAATAAGGAAAACATAATTGTTAAAATAAGAATTTAACTTGTTAGACAACTAAGGAAATTATGAGAGAGAAGGGTTCTGTTAGATAATAAGCCACATGTAAATTATCTTGGAAAACTAAGAGAAGTCACAAGGAGAAAAATGAAGATGTAGATGCAAAGAGAAGAAGAAATATATATAGTAATATAGGGATGAAAAGAGTGAATTGTTTTTTTAAGTTATCTAGATTGTCAGTATTAAGAATTTTAAACCATTAGATCACTTTTATATGAGAACTACATCAAAACTCCTTAAAATGTAAGATTTGTAATCTTAAAAATAAACAAGTCACCTACTATAATACATGAAAGTGACTCAATAATGTGAATTTTTCTTACACCAACCATGTTTATTACTTGAACTCCTTAATAAATAATGGGATTTGGTTGTTACTTCTCATTATAGATCAATCCCCTGTACACCACCAAAAGGAAAATAGTATAGGGATTTTTCCGTGTTTGCTACTATAGGGGCTCGAAATCAAGGCCTCTCTTACTACTTGAAACTAGTACCTTTAATGGTATACACGTCAAATTGATTGTTTAAGCTTCAACTTCTTTCTCTGTTTCATCTTCAAATTCGGTGATTACGTTCTAATACAAGAACAACTTTTCCACCGGTAATATTAGCATACAATCTCTAGCTAATCAGAACGCTAATAAACATGGCAAACCCGGCCCCTCAGAAATGCTTAGGAGGATTCTATCAATTACCTGTTTGTCCATGGTGATATAACCACCAAAACTTGGAGAATGATATCTGGATTTCTAGGGACTGACACCAGACATTCCAACATCAATAATTTCTTAAACAGCTGGTGGACTACTGAACCGAACAATTTGGTGCATAGATTGTTTTTGCAGATCATTCCTACCATTGTGTGTTGGAGAATTTGAAAGGCCAGATGTGAAAAAGTATGGCCATAAAAATATTTCAATATCTAGAATCGGCACCAAATTCCTTTTCAATTAAAAATCTACAGATAACAGTTGAATTGGCATAAAAATGTAGAATTGTCCTCAACTACAAGCGCAGAATCACCAGTAAGATGGTTCACTGCAACAACTCTCAAGACAGTTCTACCATAGTTCACACTGATGGAACCAGCAGGGTAGGGATCTGGAGCAGGGGGGATGGTTAAGAGAAGAAACAGGAAAATGATCACGGTTTTTGCCAACCCACTTCATTTCTCAACTAACAATTATTGTGAAACACAGACAACTCTTTTTTGGTGTTACTTGGTGTAGGAATCATATACCAGTTAACTATATTTTACTATTATATTCTATGATCCTAGTCGAGATGATCAAAGGCAACATCAAACCTCCATGGCATCTCCAAAGGGATGTGGAAAAGATTCAATATATAATCAGGAACAGAAATTCCCAAATATCCCACTGCTATAGAGAAGAGGACAGGATAGCAGATGTTATGGTTAAACATGGTACCCTACTAGATCATAATGCCATCTCCCACAAGGAAAGAGACGACAACTTAGACTGGACAAAATGGGATTCCCCATCGTTCAAAATAAGAGCTGAAAAACATACAGGACGGCACTTTGACCCTCCTTGAACTCTTCAATAAGAACATGCTACTAGAAAAGCATCTAGTAGACATGCTCTTTTTGGTGAAACATTCCTTTGGAATGTACCCTGCTGGCCTCTTATCCTTCTAAGATTTCCCCGTATGTAGTCTTTCACTACTCTTTGTTGGTTTATAATAAACTAGATA
>NW_026024843.1:0-840 GCF_019186545.1 Solanum stenotomum
CAATGTATGAATAAAAGCATCTAACTGATAAGAGATGCAGGGACATGTCCCCAGCTAACTCTAGCAGAACTGAAAGTAAAATGAAAGACTGAATATAAAACATGTAAATCGTCCTCGAAAAAAGAGGACTCACCACTTATATTGCTGAATACGAATAAGGAACCGATCTCCGCGCGTTCTGAATACTAAGGACCTGAACCTACGTCAAGAGAAGATGTAGCGTAGACTATGGATCAATAGTTGAAAGATTTTGAACATGCATGACATGATAAAGCTGAACAAATATATATAACTGAATAGAGCATATTAAACAATGATATAATCTAAACATGATTAAGAAGAGTTTAGGTATTTGGCTAAGGAATTTTCGGTTAGAGTGTAAA
The DNA here is from genome assembly GCF_019186545.1 of Solanum stenotomum. NCBI lineage: Eukaryota > Viridiplantae > Streptophyta > Magnoliopsida > Solanales > Solanaceae > Solanum > Solanum stenotomum. The sequence continues at coordinate 384 of NW_026024843.1, forward strand.
GCTTAAGTTTTTCTAAAAAAAAATTCAGTCAAGAGTTTTTTTCTTTTTGGATTATAAAGATTTTTTGGGATCATTATTGTTTTTACGATATATGAGCTATAAGGGTTTAGCACTTGGGGTTTTAGATTAAGGATTTTTTTTAGGGTTTTTAAGGTTTGTTTTCAGGATTTTTAGTTTTAGGTTTTAAATGTTTTAGTGTTTTGCTTTTCTTAGGAGCTTCTTACAATTTCATAAGGCTTAGGGTTGGGGGTTTATCCCTAAGGTTTAGGGTTTAAGTTTCTTAGGATGTGAGTTTAACATTTAAGGTCCCCTAGGTTTTTTTTGGGTCATTTAGGGTGTAGGGTTTAGTGTTTAGGTTTTAAAGGTTTTTAGTGTTTAGCGTTTCTTAGGATTTAGGGCTTCTTAGAGTTTCATAATGCTTAGGGTTGAGGGTTTATCCCTAAGGTTTAGGGTTTGG
>NW_026024843.1:950-1222 GCF_019186545.1 Solanum stenotomum
AAGGTTCTTTTGTAGTTTTTTAGTGTTTAGTTTTTCTTAGGTTTAGGATTTCCTATGGTGTTAGGGCTTCTTAGAGTTTCATAAGGCTTAGGTTTATCCCTTAGGTCTCCTAGGTTTTTTTTGGGTCATTTAAGGTGTAGGGGTTTATTGTTTTAAGTTTAGGGTTTTTCTAGAATAGGGTTCAGGTTTGTTAGGTTTAAGATTTTTTAGAGGTTTTCTAGATTTTAATGATTTTTATGCTTTACTTTGTTGTTTTTTAGGGTTTTTGGTTT